>NC_058130.1:196445323-196495180 GCF_016433145.1 Gracilinanus agilis
GGGGTCAAGTGACTTGCCCAGGGTCACACAGCTGGGAAGTGTCTGAGGCCGGATTTGAACCTAGGACCTCCTGTCTCTAGGCCTGGCTCTCAATCCACTGAGCTACCCAGCTGCCCCCTCTTTAAGTTAATTTTAATGCACTTAGGTATTAAATATTTTATCTCTCCAACCTCTTTACCCTTCTAGTATATTGTTTATTCTTCTCTGTTCACCCCACGATCTTCTTTATGGAATATGAATTTACTCTATTTTATTTGTTTTCCTAATTTCCTTAATATTGCCTTCTTTTCTCCCCTCTATTTTTGTATATATTTATACACACACATACATACATGTATATATATATATATATATATATATATATATCTTCACCTTTCTTCCTATACGATTTGTCACTGTTCCCCCTATGTAAACTTCTAGTTATCCTGTTGATAATAACAATTTTAATATTTGCCAATATCTTTTTTTCTTATAAGGATACAAATCCATTTAACTTATTGGGTCCCTAAAAGAAAACATTTTATTACCTCCCTTCCCCCCTCTACTCTCTTAATTATGTTTTGAGGTGATTCTCTTGAGTTCTGTGTTTGGGCAGCAAACTCTCTGTTTAAGTCTGTTTTTTTCTTTATGAGTGCTTGGAAGTCCTAAATTTTATTTAATGACCTTACTTTCACCTTCAAAAATATACTCAGTTTTGATAGATAGTTGATTCTTGGTTGTAGACCCAGTTCTCTTGCTTTCTGGAATATTATGTTCCGTATTATAAAGTAACTCTAAACCTCCCATAAAGTAACTATAAAACTATAAAACCACCTATAAAGTAACTATAAACCTCCATTGCCAGCTGGGGGAAGATCTTTCATCAAAGTTCATCAAACCCATTTGCTTAAACTAGCTGAACAGAAAAGGAAAAATTATGAGTAAACAATAGAAAAAGAGAAAAGAAATGAGAATTGATGGCTTCTTTCAAGGAAGTGAAAAGAGAGCAAATGAAATAGAATAGGAAGAAGTTCTAGTGAATTGGGCACAGGCTTTGAAAGATCTCAAAATTCAATTAACTCAAGAACTTCAGGAACTCAAAAAGCAATCAAGAGAGGCTGAAGACAATTTGAAAAAGGAAATACATGAACTAAAACAAGAAAACAAAGTCTTAAAGGCCAGAATTGAAAATGAACAAAGAAGACAAAAAATGATCCACAAAGAAAATCACATCAGAAGAAGGATGACCAAAAAGCCAGGGATGAAATTGTTTTTTATAAATAGAACTCAACAACTAGAAACAAATGCCTTTACAAGGCAGCACAAATATATAAAATAAAATTAAAAGAATGAAAATTTTGAGGGGAATATGAAACACCTCATTGATTCAACCAAATATCTGGAGAACAGAGGTAGAAAAGACAATTTAAGAATTATTGGTTTACCAGAACATCATGACAAAAGAAAAAGTTTAAAGATCATCCTACAAGAAATTATCAGAGAAAACTGCCCTGACATTCATGAACAAGAGGGGAAACTGGAAATGGGAAGAATCCACAGATCATATCCAACATTTAATCCACAACTTACAACTTCCAGGAATATTATAGCCAAATTAAAAAACTACCAGACCAAGATAAAAATATTACAAGCTGCTAAAAAGAAGTCATTCAGATACTAGGTAACCACAGTTAGGATAACACAGGATCTGGCTGCATTTACATTAAAGGACTGGAAAGCACAGCAATTTTTCTAATGAAAATATAGATCTATTGTCTTAAGGTAGAGTTTGCTAGAATATTCTATTATTACTTTTTAATTATATTATACTATAATAATGGCGTTATTTACCACAAAGACTTGTTTAAAACTGAGGCAAATTTTAAATTGAATAAACAATGCCTCAAATTTACTGTGTACAATAGGATTTAGTCAAGTTTTAATGGTTCTTGACATATAAATATCATAATGATAGTTTTAATTTCTGGAAAAGGATTTTGTTTTAGCTATTTGAAAGAAAGATGAGACATGGAACAGAAAAGGCTGTTATCTACTCTACAGTAGAAATGAAATGTCACCTGTCTATTAGGTTGTCTGTCACTAGCATAGAGCCATTGACATTTTAGGTCTGATCAGATTTCATTCAAAATCAAGTTAAAAGAAAATATTCTAAATTAACTTATTAAATTATTTCACTTTTCTTTGAAACAAATTAGATACTTGTTATAGTTTTAATTGGTGATATTTTAAATTAATCATCTCTAATCCACTGGCATTTCTTAATTTTTATAGGCCTTCTCTTTCTACCTTTTGAACTAAACCCTTTAGGAATGAAATACATTAGTTTGGGTGTCTTTATTTAGCACATTATATTGTGGAAATTTTCTCCCTTGTGATGATTATGTATACTTCATGCCTTAGTACTATTTATCTGCATATTTTCTCCTAATGAGAAATTTCATCTTTCTTGAAATAGGTAAAGTCAAGAAATAGACTTCTTTATTTAATTGAAATAAAAAATAAAATGACATTCAAATTGAAAATATAAAGGAATAGCTTTTCCCCACACATTTTGTGAGTCATGGCATTAATTGAAGTAATTACATTTAATTTTCAGTTTGTAATCTCTAAAATTTATCTCCCCATAAAATGTAGTATGACAAACCTTGTCAAGTAGTCCCATTTTACTTTGATGATTAAGGAAGAATGAAAGAGAATAAAATTTCTCCAAGTTTCCTTTGGTTTCTCATAATGGGTTGAGGGAATATCTATGAATAGGAATGTAGATATTGTGTGGCATGGTAACCACCGATTCTTTTCTAGGTTTGGCAGACCTAAAAGGAGGTGATTGGTGTTGAACCCAAAACAAACCATAAGTGCCACTGTGTTATTACATTAATTTCTGACTTTGAGACTCATTGGTGAAAAAGAGAACCTATACTTTTTAAAGTTTTTATTAAAAATATGTTACTGTATAAGAGACAGAAGAGTGGATCAATAGAATCGACCAGGGTAAATGACACCAGCAGTCTAGTGCTCAATAAACCCAAATATCCCAGCTTTTGGGAGAAGAACTCACTATTTGATAAAAGCTGCTGGTAAAATTGGAAAACAGTATGGCAAAAATTAGGTTTAAATCAATATCTCACACCCTATACCAAGATAAATTCAAGATGGGTATAATACTTAAATATAAAAAGTGATATTATAAATAAGTTAGGTCAACATAGAATACTATATCTGTCATATCTACTGGGAAGGGAAGAATTTAAGACCAAGAAAGAGATAGGGAACATTACAAAATGTGAAATGTGCAATTTTGATTGTATTAAATTCAAAAGTTTTTGTAGAAACCAAACCAAAGCAACCAAAATTAGAAGGGAAAAACAAACTGGGAAAAACTTTTATAAAAAAAAAAGTACTCAAAGGTCTAATTTGGATGTGTAAAGGGCCTCTCCCACTGGAAACTGCCTTAAGGGTAGTCAATATTTGGGAATTCCTATTCTATAATGGAGGAAAACTGCAATTATCAAAGTGCAAGATGATTACCCATCTCCCACTCCACCTACCATGCCAGAGTCAGAGCAGGTGCTAGCCAAACTCTAAATTCTTTGGGGCTGGCTGAAAGAACCAGAGACTCACCCCTGAGGGTAGTTCAAAGCCTTGGCAGCAAGACTTAAGACCTGAGGTTGATGAATGCAGAACCTGGGCAGCACAGCAAGGAGCTTGGGCAGAAAGAAGACTGGATACAACCTAGGCAGCAGGGCTTAAAAAGATAACCTAAGGGGGAAATGCTTTAAAGTTCCTTACACAAAGAAAATCACATTATATGACCTCACTCAGGGCTTATGACTGGGAAGGGAAGATACTACCAAGGCCAATCCCTGCAAGACAGAAGCAAAAAATACAAAGCTAAAAAAAAGCTAAAAAAAACATGTAGGAACCCCAGTCCACTCATTGCTAAAGTAATAAGTAGCATCAAAAAAGTTCTTGAATCTGGTTAATTTCTACAGAGATAAAGAACAAAATATAGAAGCAACAGCAGAGAGTGACATAAGCAAACACATCCAAACTTTCAAAAAAAATGGAAATTGGACACAAGCTCTTTAGGAACTAAAAAAGGAGTACAAGAACTAAGTAAGAAAGATAGAATAAAAATGGGAAGAAAAGTGGGAAAAAGAAATGAAAGTAATACAAAAAGAAAATAACGTTCAAAAGACAAAATTGCCCATATGTAAAAAGAGGCACAGAAATCAAATAAAATAACAAGTAAATTGGAGACCAAAATTGACATGATGGAAGCCATGAAAAGCACGATATACTATACCAAAAAGAAAAATCACAAGCTCATAGCTGAAAATAAATCTTTAAAGATTAGAATCAAGTAGAAGTTAATGATGTCAGAAAACAACAAGAATTAATAAAATGAAATCGAAAGAATGAAAAAATGGGAGGAAACATGAAATATCTCAATGAAAAGATGACTCATCTGGAGGAACAATTTGAGAATTATCGGTCTACCTCAGGGGTTGGCAACATATGGCTCTCAAGCCATATCTGGCTCTTTTGAGGACCAGGTATGGCTCTTTCTGCAGGAGCCATGAAGTCAATTTTTTTTGAGGTAATGTTACAGGATCGTGCACTGTTACAGGAGTTTGCACTGTGAGGACTGTATGGCTCTCATGAAATTACATTTTAAAAAATGTGGTGTTTAGGCTTTAGTCATTTTTTTTCCGGGTTAATATGGGAGCAGAGTAAAATGCAGCTGCTTGACTTCTCCTAACCCACGCATACAGGACTCCTCAAGAAAACATAAAAAGAAATCCAGAAGAAAGAAGGGACCCCACAACAGGGCGCAGCATTGGAGGTACATGGAATTGGGGCATTTCCATGCTATAAAGGTGCAAAACAGCTCTCAAGAAAATACAAGCAGAACAACCCCCTCCCCCACACCACACCACCTACAACGCCAAAGCCAGCGCACAGGAGTCGGAGCAGATTTGGGCCACCCAATGGGTCACTGGCAGCTCACCAGGGCTTATTCCTGGGAGCAGCAAGACTCGGGACCCCCTGGGAGGCTGAGGAACTCACGGACTCTGAGCTCAGACCCTGAGCCCAGGCTCAGGTGAAGGGGCTGATTCTGAGTGCAGGAGCGGATCTTGAGTGGGGACCCAGTGCAGAGAGGTGCTTGACTACAGAAGCAGCTACCTGAGACTGTTAAAGGAGCTTCAGGCAGAAGAATGAGCAAGGAGACCACCAGGAGCCTTGTCTCAAAGCAACTAGATCTGAGATCTCAGGAGTCTAAGGGGCACAGACAGATCCTGGGTGCAAGCATAAAGCTGAGAGGGCACTCAGCTTACAATGGCAAGCCAGAATCATCAGGAAAACCAGAAGAGAAAGATGAAGAAGAAAAAACCTTTAACACTTGACAACTTTTACACAGAAAAAATCCAGACAACAGAGGAAACAGCAGAGGAGAATAAACAAGTAACCAAAACCAACCTTCCCAAAACAATGAAAAGGGTCACAAGATCTAGAAGAGTTCCAATCTGAGATCATGAGAAAAATGGAAGAGATCTGGCAAGAAAATAAGTTTAAAAGGCAGAATTTCACAATTGGAAAGTGAGGCAAGTAAATCAAAGACCAGAAATGACCAGATTGAAAAGGAAAACCAGTCTCTAAAGGCTAGAATTGGGCAATTGGAAAAAGATGCACCCAAATCAAAAGAATTAATAAGCAAATTGGAGAACAAAATCAAACAATTTTAAAATAGGTCAGACTGAACTGAAAAGGAAAATCAAAAGCTTATAGCAGAAAACCAGTCACTAAAGACAAGAATTGGGCAAGTAGAAGCCAATGATCTATCAAGACAGCAAGAACAAATAAAACAAAGTCAAAAGACTGATAAAATAGAAGGAAACATGAAATATCTCAATGAGAAACTGACAGATCAAGAAAACAGGTCTAGAAGAGACAATCTGAAAATCATTGGTCTTCCTGAAAAAGCAGAAATTAATAGAAATTTGGACTCCGTACTAAAAGAAATTATTCAGCAAAATTGCCCTGAAGTTCTACAAAAAGAGGGCAATATAGACATTGAAAAGATCCATAGATCACCCTCTACACTAGACACTGAAAAGACAACCCCCAGGAATAGAATAGCCAAATTCAAGAGCATCCAAGTAAAAGAAAAAAATTTTACAAGAAGCCAGAAAGAGACAATTCAATATCAAGGAGAACCAATCAGGATCACACAGGATCTGGCAGCCTCCACACTAAAAGACCACAAGGCTTGGAATATGATAGTCAGAAAGGCAAGAGAACAGGGTTTACAACCAAGGATCATGTACCCATCAAAACTGACTATATTCTTCCAGGGGAAAGGTTGGGCATTTAACAAGATAGAAAATTTCCAAGCATTTTCACAGAAAAGACCAGGACTAAATGGAAAGTTTGATATCCAATCACAAAAATCAAGAGAAACATGAAAAGGTAAATAAGAAACAGAAGGGAAAGTAAGAAAACATATTTTTTTTAAATTTGCCTCATTAAGGGCTTCAATAAGATCTAATTATTGGTACTCCTATGTGGAGAAATGTTATGTATAATTCACTGTAGAGAACTCTTTTAACCATTATAGCATTCACTATTATAATAATTAGAAGAATTATTCATAGGCAGAGGTTGGAATACTAAATGGTCTAAGATGATATGGGTGGGAGGAAAAGAGGGGTGTGAATAGTAGAGGACACCAAGAGAACCTTGAAGGAATAAGAAAAATAGAATATTCTATCACACACAAAGAGGGCAAGGGAAGGGGAAGGGATGAATACTATTATAAGAAGGAATGGAAGAGAGCATTAAGAGGTAATATTTAAACCTTACTCTCAGTGTAATTAACCCTGAGAGGGAAGAGTAGTTATGTCCATTAGAATATAAAACTCTATCTAACCCTACTGAGAAAGTCAGAAGGGATAAACCAAGGGGAGCAGGGGAGTGGGGAGGTCAAAAAAGGGAGGAGAAAAGAAGGGGGAGGGATTTCATTAGGCCTTAAAAATAAAAAGAGGGGAATAATAAGGGAGGGGGTAAAAAGGGAAGTAAATCAAGGGAGGGGACAAGGGTTACTGGCTTAAAGCAAACCACTGGTTTAAAAGGAAATAGTGTAAGAAGAAAGGATAGAATCAGGGGAGGATACCAAAATGCCGGTGAATACACAACTGATAATTATAACTCTGAATGTGAATGGGATGAACTCACCCATTAAACAGAAGCAAATAGCAGAGTGGATTAGAAACCAAAATGCTAACATATGTTGTCTACAAGAAACACATATGAGGTGGGTTGACATACACAAGTTTAAAATAAAGGGCTTCAGCAAAATCTTTTGGGCTTCAAATGAGAAAAAAAAGGCAGGAGTGGCGATCATGATTTCTGATAAAGCCGAAGTAAAAATAGATAAGATTAAAAAAGACAGGGAAGGTAATTACATCCTGATAAAAAGCAGTATAGACAATAAGGAAATAACATTGCTCAATATGTATGCACCAAATGGCATAGCATCTAAATTTCTAAAGGAGAAACTGGTAGAGCTCAGGAAGGAAATAGATAGTAAAACCATACTAGTAGGAGATCTAAATATTCCTCTTTCAGATCTAGATAAATGAAACCAAAAAATAAATAAGAAAGAGGTAAGAGAGGTGAATGAAGTCCTAGAAAAATTAGATTTAATTGATATGTAGAGAAAAATAAATAGGGACAAAAAGGAATATACCTTCTTTTCAGCTGCATATGGTACATTCACAAAGTTTGACCATGTAATAGGACATAGAAACATTGCAAACAAATGCAAAAGAGTAGAAATAATAAATGTAACCTTGTCAGATCATAATGCAATAAAAATAATAATTAGTAAGGCACCTGGACAGGCAAATGAAAAACTAATTGGAAATTAAATAATATGATTCTCCAAAACCATTCAGTTAAAGAAGAAATCATAGAAACAATCAACAATTTCATTGAAGAGAATGACAATGATGAGACATCCTACCAAACTCTGTGGGATGCAGCTAAAACAGTACTCAGGGGGAAATTTATATCCTTGAGTGCTTATATTAACAAATTAAGGAGGACAAAGATTAATGAATTGGGCATGCAACTTAAAAAATTAGAAAGTGAGCAAATTAAAAATCCCCAGATGGAAACTAAATTAGAAATACTAAAAATCAAGGGAGAAATGAGCAAAATAGAAAGTAAAAGAACTATTGAATTAATAAATAAGAATATAAGCTGATATTTTGAAAAAAAAGACAAAATAGACAAAGTACTGGTCAATCTAATTAAAAAAAGGAAAGAAGAAAACCAAATTAACAGTATCAAAGATGAAAAGGGAGACCTCACCTCTAATTAAGAAGAAATTAAAGCAATCATTAAAAACTATTGTGCCCAATTATATGGCAATAAATATAGCAATCTAGGTGATATGGATGAATACTTACGAAAATATAAATTGCCTAGATTAACAGCAGAACAAATAGAATACAGAAACAATTCTATATCAGAAAAAGAAATTGAACAAGCCATCAAAGAACTCCCTAAGAAAAAATTGCCAGGGCCTGATGGATTCACAAGTGAATTCTTTTTTTTAACCCTTAAAGTCTGTGTATTGGCTCCTAAGTGGAAGAGTGGTAAGGGTGGGCAATGGGGGTCAAGGGACTTGCTCAGGGTCACACAGCTGGGAAGTGTCTGAGGACGGATTTGAACCTAGGACCTCCTGTCTCTAGGCCTGACTCTCAATCCTCTGAGCTACCCAGCTGCTCCCTCACAAGTGAATTCTATCAAACATTCAAAGAACAACTAATCACAATACTATACAAATTATTCTATATAATAAGCAAAGAAGGAGTGCTACCAAATTCCTTTTATGACACAAATATGGTACTGATTCCAAAGCCAGGTAGATCAAAAACAGAAAAAGAAAACTATAGGTCAATCTCCCTAATGAACATAGATTCAAAAATCTTAAAAAGAATACTAGCAAAGAGACTCCAGCAAGTAATTAAGAAGATCATCCACCTTGATCAGGTGGGATTTATACCAGGAATGCAAGGATGGTTCAACATTAGGAAAACCATCCACATAATTGACCATATCAACAAGCTAAGAAACAAAAATCACATGATTATTTCAATAGATGCTGAAAAAGTCTTTGACAAAATAGAGCACCCATTCCTATTGAAAACACTGGAAAGTATAGGAATAGAAGGTTCTTTTCTAAAAATAATAAACAGTATGTATCTAAAACCATCAACAAGCATCATATGCAATGGGGATAAATTAGAAACCTTTCCAATAAGATCAAGCAGGAAACAAGGATGCCCATTATCACCTCTGTTATTTAACATTGTACTAGAAACACTAAGAGTAGCAATTAGAGAAGAAAAAGAAATTGAAGGCATCAAAATAGGCAATGAGGAGACTAAGCTATTGCTCTTTGCAGATGATATGATGGTCTACTTAAAAAAATCCTAGAGAATCAACTAAAAAGCTAGTAGAAATAGTCAACAACTTTAGCAAAATTGCAGGATACAAAATAAATGCACATAAATCTTCAGCATTTCTATATATTTCCAACACATCACAGCAGCAAGAGGCGGAGAGAGAATCACCATTTAAAATCACCCTAGACAATATAAAATACTTAGGAATCTATCTACCAAAACAAACACAGGAATTATACGAAAACAACTACAAAACACTTTCCAAACAAATAAAACTAGATCTAAACAATTGGAAAAACATTGATTGCTCATGGGTAGGACCAGCTAACATAATAAAAATGACCATTCTACCCAAATTAATTTACTGTTTTAGAGCCAAACCTATCAAACTACCAAAAAACTTTTTCACTGAATTAGGAAAAACTATAACAAAGTTCATTTGGAATAACAAAAGATCAAGAATATCAAGGGAAATAATGAAAAAAATGTGAAGGAAGGGGGCCTAGTAGTACCAGATATTAAACTATACTATAAAGCAGCAGTCATCAAAATAATATGGTATTGGCTAAGAGACAGAAGGGAGGATCAGGGTAATAGACTTGGCTAAAGTGACGTCAGCAAGACAGTATATGATAAACCCAAAGATCCCAATTTTGGGGACAAAAATCCACTATTTGACAAAAACTTTTGGGAAATTTGGAAAATAATATGGGAGAGATTAGGTTTAGATCAACATCTCACACCCTACACCAAGGTAAATTCAGAATGAGTGAATGACTTGAATATAAAGAGGGAAAATATAAATAAGTTAAGTGAACACAGAATAGTGTATTTGTCAGATCTCTGGGAAAGGAAAGATTTTAAAACCAAGCAAGAGTTAGAGAAAATTACAAAATGTAAAATAAATTATTTTCATTATATAAAATAAAAAGCTTTTGTACAAACTAAAACAATGTAGCCAAGATCAGAAGGGAAACAACCAATTGGGAAAAAATCTTTATAACAAAAAACTCTGAGAAGGGTCTAATTACTCAAATATACAAGGAGTTAAATCAATTGCATAAAAAATCAAGCCATTCCCCAATTGATAAATGGGCAAGAGACATGAATAGGCAATTTTCAGGAAAGAAATCAAAACTATCAATAAGCACATGAGAAAGTGTTCTAAATCTCTAATAATTAGAGAAATGCAAATCAAAACAACTCTGAGGTATCACCTCACACCAAGCAGAATGGCTAAAATGAAAGAAGGGGAGAGTAATGAATATTGGAGGGGATGTGGCAAAATTGGGACATTAATGCATTGCTGGTGGAGCTGTGAACTGATCCAACCATTTTGGCTGTCAATTTGGAACTATGCTGAAAGGGCTATAAAAGAATGCCTGCCCTTTGATCCAGCCATACTATTGTTGGGATTGTACCCCAAAGCAATAATAGATAAACAGACTTGCAATAAAATATTTATAGCTGTGCTTTTTGTGGTGGCAAAGAACTGGAAAATGAGGACATGCCCTTCAATTTGGGAATGGCTGAACAAATTGTGGTATATGTTGGTGATGGAATACTACTGTGCTAAAAGGAATAATAAACTGGAGGAATTCCATGTGAATTGGAAAGACCTCCAGGAATTGATGCAAAGTGAAAGGAGCAGAGCCAGAAGAACATTGTACACAGAGACTGATATACTGTGGTAAAATAGAATGTAATGGACTTCTGTATTAGCAGCAATGCAATTACCCAGGACAATTCTGAGCGATCTATGGAAAAGAATGCAACCCAGATTCAGAGGAAGAACAGCAGGAGAGGAAACACAGAAGAAAATCAACTGCTTGAATACATGGGTTGATGAGGACATGATTGGGGATCGAAAGTACCACACCAATGCAAGTATCAACAATTTGGAAATAGGTCTTGATTAATGACAAATGTAAAAACCAGTGGAAATGCATATTGGCCTGGGTAGGGGGGAATTGGGGGGGTGATGGGGAAAGTAAGAACATAAATCATGTAACCATGTTAACTTTTCTAAAATATAAATATTAATAAATGTTTAAAATTTAACAAAAAAATGTGGCATTTATGGCTTTCATGGCTAAAAAGGTTGCCGACCCCTGGTCTATCTGAAAGTCTGGAACAAAATAAAAGCCTTGATATCATATTATAATAAATCATCAAAGAAAACTGCCCTGATAGTCTTGAACAAGAGGGCAAAATAGACATTGAAAAAATCCACAGATCACCCCTACATTAAATCCCTAAAAAACAACCCCTAGGAATATTATAAGCAAATTCAAGAGCTTCCAGACCAAGGAGAAAATATTGCAAACAGCCAGAAAGTGACAATTCAGATATTAAGGAGCCCCAGTAAGGATTACACAGGGTCTGGCATCCTCCACAATAAAGGACCACAAGGCTTAGAATATGACATTCAGGAAGGCAAGAAAATTGGATCTACAACCAAGAATTGCCTACCCATCAAAATTGACTATATATTTCCATGGGAAAACATGGGTATTAAAAAAATAGAAGGTTTGCAGGCATTCCTAAAGAAAAGATGAGAACTAAATAGAAAATTTGATGTCCAAATACAAAATTCAAGAGTACAATAAAAAAGTAAACAAGAAAGAGGGAAAACAAATTTTAAAGGACTTTAATAAGGTCAAATTGATTATATCCCTATATGAAAAAATGATATCTGTAACTCTTAAAAAAACTTTTCACTGACTTCTGGCTAAGATGGCTGAAGAATAGTAGCAAAGGTCTTCTTCTCCTCACCACCAAACAATATAAAGTGACTCAAAAGGACAAAAATCAAAATTAGATGAGCAAGGGGCTCTACTGTAGGGTATAGCTTTGAAGGTATGTAGGATTTGAGCACTAACACACTATGAGGGGATAAAATTACTTCTAGAAAAGCACAAGCTGATCACTCCTTCCCCACTCCATCTATAGCATCAAAGTTAGAATGAGCATGGAGCAATCTATAGGTTCTCAATGGGCTGGCTGAGGACACCACAGACTTACCCCTGAAAGCAAGGAAACTTGCTTCCCCAGGAAGCTTAAACTGAGCTTAAAGCTTTTTCTGAGCTTAAACTCAGAAAAAGAAGGCAAGAGTTGCAATCATGATTTCTGACAGAGCCAAAGTAAAAATAGAACTGGTTAAAAGAGATAGGGAAGGTAATTACATCCTAATAAAAGGCAGTATAAACAATGAAGAAATATCATTACTCAACATGTATGCACAAAATGGTCTGGCATCCAAATTTTTAAAGGAGAAACTATTGGAGCTTAAGGAGTAAATAGATAATAAAACTTTACTAGTGGGAAACCTGAACCTTCCTCTATCAGATCTAGATAAATCAAACCAAAAAATAAATAAGAAAGAGATAAGAAGGTGAATAAAATCTTATAAAAAATTAGAGTTATTGGATTTGTGGATAAAAATAGAAACAAAAAGGAATATACTTTTCTCTCAGTAGCACATGGTACATTCACAAAGAATGACCATGTACTTGGGCATAAAAACATTGTAAAAAATATAGAAAAGCAGAAATAATAAATGCAACCTTTTTAGATCATAATGAAATATATATAATAATTAGTAAGGGTACATGGAGAGGTAAATAAAAAATTCATTGGAAATTAGATAATATGATCCTCCAAAATTAATTAATTAAAGAACAAATCATAGAGATAATTAATAATTTCATTGAAGAGAATGACAATAAGGAAACATCATATCAAAATCTATGGGATACAGCCAAAGGAGTATGAGGGGGAAAATTAATATCCCTGGGTGCATATATCAACAAATCCAAGAGGGATGAGGTCAATGAGTTCGGCATGCAAATTAAAAAACTAGAAAGAGAACAAATTAAAAATACTCAGATAGAAAGTAAATTAGAAATCCAAAATATTAAAGGAGAAATTAACAAAATTAAAACTGAAAGAACTATTGAATTAATAAATAAGACTTTAAGTAGGTACTTTGAAAAAACAAATAAAATTGATAAAGTACTGGTTAATCTAATAAAAAAAGCAAAGAATAAAAGTAAATAAACAGTATCAAAAATGAAAAGGGATACCTCACCTCTAATGAAAATGAAATGATGATAATCATTAAGACTATTTTGCCTAATTATATGGCAATAAATATGGTAATCTTGATGATATGGATGATTATTTATAAAAATATAAATCGTCTAGATTAACAGAAGAAGAAATAGAATACTTAAATAATTCCATATCAGAAAAAGAATTTGAACAGGCCATCACAGAACTCCCTAGAAAAATTCCCTAGGCCAGAGGGATTCACAAGTGAATTCTATGAAACATTTAAAGAACAACTAATCTATACAAACTATTTGACAAAATACTACACAAACTATTTGACAAAATAAGCAATGAAGTTCTACCAAATTCCTTTCATGACACAAATATGGTACTGATTCCAAATCAGGAAGACCAAATAGAGAGAAGGAAAACTATAGACTAATATCCTTAATGAATATAGATATTAATATCTATTACATAATATATAATATATATAAAAATATATGTATATGTTACATACATATGTTATACATAATAATAATAGAATCAAAATATTAAATAAAAACTAGCTAAAAATCTACAAGTTGTCAAAAGGATTATTCATCATGACAAGGTGGGATTTATACCAGGAATGCAAAGATGGATTAATATTAGAAAAATCATCCATATAATCGACCATATCAACAACCAAACAAATAGAAATCACTTTACTATGTCAATAGATGCAGAAAAAGCCTTTGACAAAATAAAGCACCCATTCCTATTGAAAACACTAGAAAGTATAGAAATACAAGGGCCTTTCCTCCAAATAATAAACAGTATTCATTTAAAACCATCAGCAATTATTATCTGCAATGTAGATAAGTTAAATGCCTTCATAATGTGAGAGAAAAATCCTCCTACTCCCTTATATGAAGATTAAATTTTAATGTTATTAGTAGTCTTGAGAAATTCATAATTATAATTCAAAGATAGTTAGCATAAGTCATGATTTTAGGAGGTTTTGTGGATATTCTGGTATAAATATTAAGATTTTTATATTAAGGAAATAACTACTTTTTCATAGGCCTTAGTATCAGTCCCATCCTTTAAAGTTGCTATAGCAGGCACCATAACTTGTGATCCATTATATATCAGGATGCCTGCCTTTAGTTCAGAATCTGGTACTACTCATCACCACCCACTCTTAGCCCAGGCATCACTGCATCCTCCCTTTCCATGAAGTGATTCTTAAATAATGGCCAAAAGATTTCCTCTTCCAAATAAGGGGTGCTTCCTAGTTGACCTAACCAGTGGACAAATAAGGAGTGCTTCCTAGCTGACCTAACCAATGAATAGTGCTTCTGTATGTCTCTATTCTTTGAGGGAGTAGGACTATTTTATGCTATTTTTGTACTGGTATGAAAGTTGTCCAATTCTTTGGGGGTATAAAAGAAGGTCTCTCACAGTGTTCAGATGCCTCTGGTCATAATTTGGAGTCTGGATTTCTTGTGGGACTACCACTCCCCTCAATAAACCTATCTTTATTAATGGATTGGAGACTTTGCTTATCATTTGTGTACTAGTGATTAGAAAAAATTATCCAACACCAATAAGATCAGAAGTGAAGCAAGGATGCCCATTATCACCACTACTACTTAATATTGTATTAGAAATGATAGCAGTAGGGATTAGAGAAGAAAAAGAAATTGAAGGGAATCAAAGTAGGCAATGAGGAAACTAAACTATCATTCTTTGCAGATAACATGACGGTATACCTAGAGAATCCATGAAAATCAACTAAAAAAACTAGTATAAAAATCAGTAAAATTAGGAAAGTTGTAGGGTACAAAAAAACCCACATAAATCATCAGCATTATGATATGTTTCCAACAAAACCTAGCTGCAAGAGTTAGAAAAAGAAACTCCATTTAAAATTACTCCAGACAAAATAAAATACCTGGGAATTTATTTGTTAAGACAAATTCAATAATTATATGAATATAATTACAAAATACTCTTCACACAAATAAAACGAGATCTAAAAAAACTGGAAAAACATCAATTGCTCCTGGGTAGGGCAAGCTAACATAATAAAAATGACAATCCTATCTAAATTAATTTACTTATTCTGTTCTATACCTTTCAAATCACCAAAATACTTTTTTATAGAATAAGCAAAAATATTTCAAAGTTCGTCTTGAAGAACAAAAGATCAAGGGTATCAAGGGAAATAATGAAAAAAAATGTAAAAGATGGAGGCCTAGCTTTACCAGATCTTAAACTATTCTATAAAGCAGTGATCGTCAAAATTATATGGTACTGGCTTAGAGATAGAAGAGTGGATCAGTAGAATAGACTTGGGGTAAATGACAGAATCAAGATAGTGTTTAATAAACCCCCAAATCCCAGCTTTTGGGACAAGAACCAACTATTTGACACAAACTATTGGGAGAATTGGAAAATAGTATAGGAGAAATTATGCTTATAGCAACATCTTATACCCTATACCTAGATTAACTTAGAGTGGGTAAATGACTTAAATATAAAGAGGAAAATCATAAAAAATAGGTGAACATAAAATAGTATATCTGTCAGATGTATGAGAAAGGAAGGAATTTTAGACTAAGCAGGAGATAGAGAACACTACAAAATGTAAAATGAATAATTTTGATTATATGAAATTTAAAAGTTTCTGTACAAACAAAACCAACACAACCAAAATTAGAAGGGAAGCAAGAAATTGGGAAAAATTATAACAAAAACCTCTGACAAAGATCTCATTTCTCATATTTATAAGGGGTTAAGTCAATTGTACAAAATAAAGCCATTCCCCAATTGATAAGTGGGAAAGGGACATTAATAAGAAGCTTTCAGCTAAAGAGATCAAAACTATCAACAAACATATGGAGACATGTTCTAAATCTCTCATAATTAGAGAAATGTAAATCAAAACAATGCTGAGGTTCCACTTCACACCTAACAAATTTTCCAAAATGATAGTAAAGGAAAATAATAAATGTTGGAGAGGATGTGGCAAAATTGGGACACTAATACATTGCTGGTGGAGTTGTGAATTCATTCAACCATTCTGGAAGGCAATTTGGAATTATGCCCAAATGGCTTTAAAAGAATGCATGCCCTTTGATCCAGCAATACCATTACTATATTTCTACTCCAAAGATATAAAAAAATGGAGATGGACCTGTTTGTACAAAAAATATTTATAGTTGTACTTTTTATGATGGCAAAAATTTGAAAAACAAGGAGGTAACCCTTGATTGGGGATTGGCTGAACAAATTGTCATATATGATGGTGATGGAATACTATTGTGCTATAAGGAATGATAAACTGCTTGATTTCTATAAGAACTGGGAAGACTTATATGAACTGATGTGGAGTGAAATGAGTAGAATCAGGAGAACATTGTACACATTAACTGAAGTTTTGCAGAATAATCAAATTTGTTAGACTTTGCTACTAATAACAATATAATTATCCAGGATAATCCTGAGGGACTTACTCTACTATAATAATGAATAATATGGAAATAGATATTGAGTGATAAAAAGTGTATAACTCAAGTGAATTGCTTGTCATCCCTGTGAGGGGAGAGGTAAAAGGAGAGGAAGAGAACAAATTATGTAACCATAGAAAAATATTAAAAAAAAATAATAGTTATATTAAAGTTTACATTTAATTGATACAACTATACCAACAAAGTAGGATACGTGGCAGTGTTATGAGGAACCAAGGGGGCCTAGACAGATGCTGATGATAGAATATGAATAGGGTGAGAGACCTTAACCATGGCTGAATGTGAGTTTAGATTAGCATCCACACCAGCAGGGTTAGGTCTCCTTTAAGCCCAAGAATCTCTGCCAGGTCCCAGGGCCTTGGAACCAATCCAGCCAGGCAGTTGGAAATGTCTCTAGGAAGTAGATTGTGACTTCCTGAAACCTTAAATTGATGATGGATAACACTGACTTGGAAAGGCTAAACCCAGCTAAAGATGTTACCTGGATCTGACTGCTAATGACTAATTGTTGTTGGTAAGGTAGGCAATGGTTCCAAGATCATATAGGCTTTAGGGTTAAACAGGGTTTATTTGTAACCAAACTAAAGGTAAGTAAAAGGAGTAGGAAGGTGGGTGAAGAGAAACCCTAAAGATCTTGCCTAAGTACTTGATGTTAAATAAAACTTGAAACACCAGTAGTTGTTCCTAGGTGCAGAGTAAGAGAAAGCCTTGAGGGCACTTCCCATTTCTGTTGCTTTGAAGCTGAGCCCAGAGGCTTTCAGGCCCCTGGTTCAGATGCTGCTGTTTTTGATTGTATCTGTTGACATACAAGGTTATTGACTATGCCAATGAAGTATTGGATTTGGCTAGCAATGGACTTTGTCCCTGCCTGCCTAATCAAAACTCCCAAACCACCCAAAGGGGCCCCAAATCCACCACCTCCTCCTTAACCCTTGACATGAGAGAGACAAGTGAAGACCCCAGGTGTTTGTGGACCCCCTTTTATACCCTGTCCTTAACTGTCACCCTGGCACATGCCCTGGGTGCTCTGCCAGGTTCTTTGTTCCAATGTGGCAACTGCTAACCTGCACCCACAGAAAAATGGCTACCCATTTCTGCATATTACAGCAGTTAATCTCTCTTATGTTCTTCAGATGACACACAGAGAGAATTTAGAAAAAATGAAGCCAGCTTAATTTAGGTTATTTCAAGAATTTAAACACATGAATCTGATGAAGGGAGTTAATAGCTTAACACTTAATGGATCACATATAAACTAACAATACAAAATAAGAGAATCTTCCACCAGAAAACTGAATTTAAGCCTTGGAACCAATCTGGACCCTAATAGATGAGTTTTCCCTTTGATCTATTCATATCTAGCCCTCCTCTTAATTTCCCTACAATCTCCTTTCCCCCCCCCCCTTTAAAAATGTGAGGGAAGGCACACTCTTGTTTGGTTCTATTTTTATCCCCAGTGTCATAGCACAATGCTTGGTGCATTAATGCTTAATAATAACAAATAGTCATTCTTTGTATCATCTATCAATCTGCAATATATACACATAAGCACACCTACACACAGATACAGAATCATAGCATCATAAATATAGAGCTGGAAGAGATGGGATCTTGATCATCTAAACTAGTAGCATCAAACTAAAATAGACATGTAAGTCACTAAGACTTATATAAGTATACCTGCAGTAAATGTTATCTATATTTTATTGTAATTTTACTTATTTTGTTAAAAATATCCTATTGTCATTTTCATTTGATTCAAAAATGGAATTTTGCTGTCATAGACAGCTTGCATATTTGACATCTTTAATTTTATGTATCCCTTCATGTTATAGTTGAAGAAAATGATGCTTAAGAAAGTTCAATGATTTGACCAAGTTCATATAGGAAATAAATGAAAGAAGTAGGTTTTGATACCAGGTTGTAAGGGGGAAAAAGGGTTTTATAGGTTCAATATATTAAAAGATGGTTGCCAGAGGATTGAACTAATATCCATCCTCAACTAAGAAAAATCTTAAGTCAAAATTGACTTTTATGGAGATTTATTTACAATTAGGAAGGTTGAAGGTAGGGAAATTGAGAAAAACTCTGGCCCAGGCCAGAGGCTGGACCAGGTAAGAATTTAGAGGCCCCAGCAGAGGGGCACAGTGGTTAATTAAACAAGGTTTCTAGCCACAAAGCCTTTTACAACTAGAGAGGCAAGAGAGGAGCCTCCAGAAATGCCAAGGGAAGAGAAAGAGAGTCAGCCTAACTTACCCACATGAAAATTCAAAAAAGATATTTAAAGCAGTCTCACTAGGGTCTCAGCATTCCAATACTCCTCCATGAACTAGAAGTCTGTCACCAGACACCCTCTTCCACCAAAGACCTCAGCTGACAGAGGACCTTTTCCTTTTAAAGGGGTCACTTATGTGTCACTTCCTGTGCCTCCCTCCTAATTTGCATGTCCAATCACAATGGATGATTCTCATAGACTGCCCAGGGGGCAGGTCAGTCGATTCTGAATCGTCACTCACTCCAGCACACCTGGATTAGGACCTCCTAAGATTGGAGTTACTCTCACCTTTGGTGATGTATTTTTATAAAATCCAAGATTTAATTTTTTGTTCAGAAAAAAAATTCTCAGGGAAAGAAGTTTGCTGACTCCTTAATCCAGAGAATGAACTGTTTGCAGAAAGATGCCTGAAGAATCTATATTGCATCAAGAGATCCAGAATGAACTTTGGGGTACAATTGGTTGAACTGATGGGATTTGAACAGTTACTTTGAATGTACATTTTATGTCAATAGGGGACTTCCCCCAATTGGTTTCTTATCACTGCACCTAGCAAAACATTGGTTTTGTGTTCTCTCTCTTCCATTCCCCTCTTATCTCTAACTATTGTAGTTAGAAGACCTTTGTGGGTATAAGATGATTATGTAAAATGATCACTTGGGGTGACTAGACACCTAATGATTATCAGGGGGAATTGTGTAAATGGAATTAGCTCATCTTAATTCATAGTTAGACTCTAGCCATCAGAGATAATGTCATTCCACCTCCCTGAGTGGGGAGGGAGATCAGTTACCCACATGTGACAATAAGTAACAAATCAAGAACAAGGGACTGCCCTTTGGGCAGTCCAAAAGAGTGTTGAGGCTGCAATTTGTCCACTTAAAATTAGAGGTGGACACAGGAAATGATGAAAGCTGCAATCTTTCAAATATGATAGTAACTTCCTGTTGAGCAGTTGGCACTTTGAACTTAGTGTAGAAGGATCTCTGGTGAGATCTCAGGCGGCTTCTCTCTGAATTGTCACATGAGTAAGTTAGGCTGACTTCCTTTCGCCTCCCTTGGTGTTTCTAGAGTCTCTACCCTCAAGGAGGTTTCTTTGCCTCTCTAATTGTCAAAGGCCTTGTGGCTAGTAGCCCTGGGTTCCTCTAAATTCTCACCCAGTCCAGACCTCTGGTGATTCGGGCCAGAGTTTCTCTCTCTCTATTTCCCTACCTTCAACTTTCCTAATTGTAAATAAACTTCTATAAAAGGCA
Organism: Gracilinanus agilis; assembly: GCF_016433145.1. Taxonomy (NCBI): domain Eukaryota; kingdom Metazoa; phylum Chordata; class Mammalia; order Didelphimorphia; family Didelphidae; genus Gracilinanus; species Gracilinanus agilis. The sequence continues at coordinate 196,465,899 of NC_058130.1, forward strand.
TCCTGATTTGGGTCTATTTTAAAATATGGAATCAATCTAATCTGTTTCCTGGTGACCATCATACCTTAATTAAATATCTATTTCCCCTCTTACAGTGATTAAATCTAAAGATGGGCATTGTAGACTTAATCTAATTATCACAAGGTCCATTTATTCCAAACCCAGAATTTAGGGGGACTATGAACTCATCTTGTCCAAACATTTCTTGGGTAAGTATTTCTTTTACCATATTCACAAAATGAGTTTTTTTCAAATTAATGTAGTAGCAATTAGCTGATTATGAAAATGGGAATTGTATAGCAATAGGTCTTCTCTTCAAAACTCTTCCAAGTCTTTCAAATTCAAGACTCAGTCATATGAAGGGTCTGTGGAAGTCCTGAGGAGAGGAGTGATTTCCAAGGTGATTAAGGAGAATGTGAAAAACAGGAAAAGGGCATTCTTGAACTTATCTTGGATGTGAGCCATTAGAATTAAGAAAGAGTTCCAAAATTAAGTATTTCATTAAAGCATATGATAGTGTCCTCTTGCTCTTGAAAGGAAGAACATACAGAATTCATTGTAAACATATATTATGGAGTATATATTACTCTAAGCTAATGCTTCTGACACAGTCTGAAATGTCAGCGAATTATAAATTAGAGTACAAATATATGATTTGTCATTCTAGAAGGAGAAGCTTGTTAGACTCAAGCAAATTGAGGATCATAGTGTGTAAATGGAATTAACTCTAGCCCATTCATAGTCAAAAATCTGCCCATCCTAGGCTTAGAAATGATGTAATCCTCACCTTCCCTAGTGGGGAGGGGAGACGAGTTACCCACACGTGACAATGAGTAGCAAATCTAGAACAAGGGACTGCCCTTTGGGCAGTCAAAATCAATGTAGAGACTGCCATTTGTCCATTTGAATTAGAGGTGGACCCACAGGAAGTGACGAAGGACACTATCTCTTTAAGTATGTTACTCACTTCCTGTGGAGGCAGTTCCAGTTCGAACTCAGTGCTGAAGGATCTCCTGAGTCCACAGACAGCTTACACTCTGTATTGTCACGTGGGTAAGTTAGGCTGACTTCCTTGGCCTGACTGGGCCGCTTCCAAACTCTGCCTATCTGGCTGTTGGGCCTTGTGGCTTACAGCTTCATTTATTTAGCCTTTAACCTTCTCTCTCCATCCAGGCCTTTGGCCTGGACTAGCCTCTCCCTTTCTCTTTATTCCTACTTTTTACCTACCAGATTGTAAATAAACTCCTCTAATCCGATGCTGACTTGGGTCTGATTTAATTACGGAATCAACCTGAATCATTGATTCCTGGCAGCCACACTTTAAATATATATCTATAAAATACCCTAAATTTTCCCTCTTACAATAGATCAAGGTAAATATTCATTAATATTTTTTGTTGTGTAGTTGTTTCAATAATCTCTGACTCTTCATGGTCCCATTTGGGATTTTCTTGGCAGAGATGTTGGAGTAGTTTCTTATTTCCTCTTCCAGCTCATTTTATAGATGAGGAAATGAGGCAAAAGGTGTTAAGAGACTTGTCCAGGTCCATGCAAATAGTAAATGAATAAGGCCAGATTTAAACTCAGAAAGATGAATCCTTCTGCCTTCAGGCCTAGTACACTGTGCATTGCACCACTTAGCTGTTCCTATTTATGATTATATCTTTGAGTAAACTGATTTCATTTTTTTTCTTTACATCAAATATGTTGAATATCCAGATAGATTTATTCACTACTAAGTAATGATGTTAAAGAAGATACTTTATTTTTTGCATCAATATTTATCATTTTACCAATAAGCAAGATGCACCCCCCCAAAAAGGAGAAGAAAAACATTTAATGTATTAGATATTGCTTTATTTATTTTATCTTGAAATGGTAAAGCAGATACAGTTTCCTCTCTCTTTTTAAAGGTTTTTAAGGAATTTGTTCCTCAATAGCTTGAGGCATTTCCTTTGCAACTATCTGCTAACATTTTTGTCTTTCAAAATAGTGTTTCTTTTTAAATTTAAGAGACAGCAGAATCAGTCATGTATGACTATCCAGCCTGTTTGACTACTCATTCTGTAATACCATAAACAGAATCAAATCAACTTCTCAGTCATACAAATAATTTTACATGTCTCCAGATATGTATTTCTCCAACATGATTTTACCATTTTAACATATATTCATCCAGAGTTTCCCCAAAGGACCTTTTTATCCTTAGAGCAATAGGACATGGTTTACATGCAGGAAATAAATTCAGACAATATACATGTGAAGTGGATGGAATGAATGAAGGAATCATTCTATACTAGAATCTTCCTATAGGACCATGACATAGATTATTGGATGGATGTAGGAACTTGGCATGAGATTTTTCTCACTCATCATGTCTGAATGGCATCTCAACAGATGAGACAACCACCTGAGCATAATTTTTAAAACCCATTAATTTAATATTAAATGCAATATTTACCTCATTGGAGTGTTGTGTGGATCAAGTGAGATAATCAATCAAATATTTATTGAGTAGCTACTATTTGCCAAATGCTATTTTGGATTATTCTGGGGATATACAGACAAAAGCAAAACTACTTCTCTGAATATATGCACATACATGCATGTACACATATATAGAAATGCATACAAAACCAGTATAAAGTAACCTTGCAAGTGTAGGGATTAATAACTATGAATAGGGACAAAATAATAGATACCACATACAATCCAGCCTTAGCAGAGCCCAGGGTAATGTGAAGATGGGATGAACTCTACCCTGCCCATTTTTAGATTTAATCACAAGAAGTATATACACCCCACTTACACTTGAGTAAGGGAGGTCTGTAACCCACATGTACAAAAGTGAGTGACAAATTAGAATTGACTGACCATCCCCTGGGCAGTCCTAAGCAAAACTTTAGCTATAATTGGTACCCGTAAAGTGGGAGGAAGGTACAGGACAAATGGAAGCCAATCACTCTATAATAGCAGGAAAGAATAAAACATTTTAAAAAATGAAAAAAAAATCATAGAAGAAAATCAGAATATCTCACTGGATAAACAACCAGCATAGAAAATAGACCCAGGAAAGATAACCTAAAAATCACTGGACTGCTTTCAAGCTCTGTTAAAAAATGGAGCCTGAACACCATATTCCAGGAAATTATCAGGGAAAGTTGCCATGATGTCCTTGAACAAAAGGAGAAAATAGAAGTTGAAAGAATCCACTAATCACCCCCTAAAAGGCATCTCAAAATAAAAATATTCAGAACTATGATAGTATAAAGGGGGAGAAATGCGTAAGGGGTAAAAATAAAAGGTTGGACTAAATTTAACAGAGTGTAGGGTCACCAGGAATTAAGTACTTAATTCCAATTGAAAGACTCAAGTCAGAATGACTTCTATGGTAGTCTATTTACAAATAGGAAGAGATAGGGATAGTAAAAAAATCAGAGAGAGGATAAGGCAAGATATCTGACCCAAAACACTAATATTTTGCTCTGTTCCCTGGCTCAACCCAGGCAGGGCTAATTAGTCCTCAGACTAATTAGGGGGCTCAGCATTTGACTAAAGGCCAAGTGATGAATAAAACAAGGGCTTCAGCCACAAAGCCTCTCCCAAGAGGGGAGGCCTCTCCTGAGGAGAGTCCTTTGAGAAAATCCATCAAGGACTCAGTCTTTTTCACTCACCCACATGGCAGTTAAAAAAGAAAGCACTCTAAGGTCCTCGGCCAGAGCTCCTCTAGGGTCTAGTTCAAGGCAAAAGAGAGAGTCCCAGGAAGTTCTGGCCATTTTTAAAAACCTTTCTTTTTGTTGGTTCCTGTGCCTTCCTTCCATTTTAAGTGTACCAATTATAGCTAAACCTTTGCTTACGACTGCCTAGGGTGCAGTCAGTTGATTCTGATTCATCACCCACTTTTGCATACATGGGTTACAGATTAAATCTAAAAATGCACAGGGTAGAGTTAATCCCATCTTCACAATAGCTAGATTCCAGAAATCCCAGGCCAAGGAGAAAATACTACAAGCCAATAGAAAAACTGTAAATCAAATATTGTGGAGCCACAATCAGAATTATATAGAATGTAGCATTTTCCACATTAAAGGACCAGAAAGCATAGGTTATGATATTCTACAATGCAAAAGATCTAGAACCACAACAAAGAATCTCCTACCCAGTAAAACTGCACATAAGATTGATTAATATTCAGTGAAACAGAAAACTTTCAGTCATTCCTGATGACAAGATCAGAGATGAAAAGAAAATTTAATTAAAAAATTCAACACTAAAGAGAAGCATAAAAAGGTAAACAAAAAAAGAGGAAACTCAAAGAACTCAGAAGGGTTAAGCTGATTACGTTCCTACATAAGAAAGTGATAACTAAGATACTTAGAATATCTTACCAGAGTCACTTACTATACTTAAAATACTTAAGATACTAAAAGTAATCAATGGAATTAAACTGTATACATTTTTAGATAGGGATGTGGTAACTAAGATTCTTAAGATATCTATATATGGTATATTTAAGGTACTTAAAAATAATTACAATATTTAATGTATCCAAGGGAATCAATGGGACTAAAATGAAAAATTAACCAAATATCTTGGTTAATTAAAGTACTTAAGATATATATGACACTTGAGATACTTAAAGTACCTAATGTACTTAACCTAGTTAATGGACTGAAGATTCTTAAGAACTTTATCAAGATTAGTGCAGTGAATTGAAATATAATAGACAGTGCAGAGAGTAAGATTAATAGTATGGGATGATATACAAAAACATTAAATTAAGGGATAAGAAATAAAAACACTGAGAAAAGAAATGAGAGAAAATTTGAAGTAAATTATATCAGAAAAAGAGGCATGGAAGAGTCATTAAAGTGAAGGTGAAAGTTTGGTAGTATCTGGTTAAAGCTTATTCTCATTGCAATAGCTACAAAGTAGGAATAACCTCCACACTTAGTTGAATATAAAAATATATCTTACCCTATATGGAAGTAAGAAGGGTAGGGGAATAAGAGAAGAGAATGGACAAATAAGAAGGCAATCAGAGGAAATAGTGGTCAGAAACAAAATCTTTATGACTAGAGAAATGCTGAAAAGAAAGAAATAGAGAGATAAACAGAGAACCATAAGACAGAGGGAAATATTCAGTTAGTAATCAAAACTGTGAATATGAATAGGTTGAATTTACCCATAACATGGAAGAAGATACTATAGTGAAATAAAAGCCAGAATTCCACACTATACTATCTACAAGAATCATATTTGATACATATAGAAAAAAAGTAAAGGCCTGGAATAGAACTTATTTTTCTTCAGCTAAAGTTAAAAAAAAAGAGGTAGCAATTCTGACCTGAGACAAAGCAAAAGTGAAAACTGACCTCATTAAAAAATAAAGAAGGAAATTGCATATTGATGAAATGAACCATAGATGATGAAATAATATCAGTATTAAATATGTATAGACCAAGAAACAAAGCATACAAATTCCTAGAGAAGTCATATGAATGACAAGAAAAAATAGAAAGTAAATCTATATTAGTACAGAACATTAACCTTCCCTTTCCAGGACTAGATAAATCAAACCAAAAAATAAACAAGAAAGAAATTAAGGAGGTGAATAGAATTCTTGGAAATTTTGATTTGATAGATCTCAGGAGGAATAGAAAGGAACATAACTTTTTCTCAGCAGTTGACACCTTTGCAAAAAAAAACAATCTTTGAATAGAACATAATAAACACAATAAAATTCAGAAAAATAGAAATATTAAAGGAATCCCTTTCAAACTATAATGTTATAAAATTACACTCAACAGAGGGCTGCAGAAAAATGCACAAGTAATTATCTAGAAACTAAAAAAACTTTATCATAAAGAATGAGTGGGTCAAAAAAAATAAACAAACACTAAACAATTTTATTAAAGAGAATGAAAACAAGGAGACAGCATACCAAAATTCTGGGATTGTAGCCAAAGTTGTGCTTTGGGGAAATTTTATTTCTCTGCATGCTTATATCAATAAAATAGAGAAAGAATGTACCCATGAATTCAGCATGCAACGAAAAAAGAACTAGACAAAGCCCAAATTAAAAATCTTGAATTAAATACCAAGTTAGAAATCAAAGGAGAGATTAATAAAATTAAAAGTAAGAAAAGCATTGAATTAGTGGACCAAAAACTAACATTTTTAGTCTCACCAAACCCTTAAAAATTCCATCAACTCTGCTCTAATATAATCTTCCTTCTTTTCCTAATCATGAACCAGTAATTAAACAGTAGAAATATGCACTATCCTCCAGCATTTAATTAATAGCCTTCTTATTTTCTGACTGCTCATACCTTACAAAAAACCCAAGCCTGTGTTACCCTTACAAGCCATTTCTTCTGTTCTAAAATGTTTCTGTTAAAGAAAGAAGTCATACCACTATGCTAACTGGATCCAAGAATTTTGAATCTAGACTTAACTCTCTGTCTACATGATGCTGGACAAATCATTTAACAATGTCTCTGGGTTTCACTTTCTCCATCTGAAAAATGAAGGACTTGAATTAGACAATCTCTAAGGTTACTTTCAGCACTAGATCTATGATCCTTGGAACCATTGTTTAATTCTCAACTGAAAATCTGGATCTATATAACCTTATTTTAGACTTAAAAACATTAAATTGTATGAAATTCCCCAAACTACTGCAATGATTCTGTGATCTCAGATGTTAGGATATTTCTGCCCATGATGCAGATTTCAACTCAGCAACTCTAGTCCATCTTCACTAATTCCTTGAAGTTCATCATAGGTGTCCACCGAATGTACAGGGAACATTTGTTGTTTACAGCTGATATGAATAGGATATCAATGGAGCAACTGACTTGTTCATCCAACATCTTTTTTTTTTATCATATAACCAGTTCTTTATCCCTTCTTATATATTGTTCTGACAACATTCTTTGATCCTATTCTACAAAATTCCTCACTCCCTTCAGAATCAAATATGGCCCTCTTCATTTAGTATTTAAAAATTTTTATAATATGGTACCAATCTACACTTTCTGTCTTATTGCTTATTACATTAATCCAAGCAAACTATACTCTAGCTAAGCTTTCTTTGTTGTTTCTCATTCATAGCACTTCATCTCCAAATTCTCCAATTTTTCAATGATTGTCTTTCTCTTTTCCCTAGAATCCTCTGTTCTTGTAATGTCGCCTTTCTCATCTCCATATTTCAGAATTCTTAGTTTTGTTCAAGAGTTTTAGGAAGAATATGAGCTCACTAAACATGGTTTTGAAAAGGATGAATGAGATGCACTCCTTTAATATTTGTGCTTTTATTTACTTTTAAAATAGGAAATGTTATGGCAATTTTCTCTCATGTCCTCTCAACATTGCTCATTTACCTTCTTTTTGTTACAGGGAGACAGTCAGGCAGAATCTTTTAAAAATTCTATTACTGCTAACATAACTAAAAGGGATACCAATTAGTGCTAATTGTGATGACACTTCTAGGGATATGGATACTCTCCATTAGGAATTTTACTAGCAACTTATTGCTCATAAATTTCTAAGCTGCTGTCAGAGGAAGCAGTTTCCAGTTAATATCTACCTAGATTTGATTTAACCTGATGACCTAGGGAGCAGTCTCCACTTTTGATTATAAATGCCCTGTGCCATGTAGTCCTCCCTGAAAATATATTGCTAGTGCCCAAATTCTCAACACAGATATTTGCCATTTCCAGGGGGAAATTTCCCAAGTCTCAGGTATGATAAGCTAGGAATAAAAACATGATAAAGGTACCGTATCCTACACATGTTGGATTTTTTTCCCTTAAAGTCTCTCTCTCTCTCTCTCTCTCTCTCTCTCTCTCCCTCTCTCCAGGGACCTCACCATGAAGAAAACCTGGAACAGTAAATGAGTCTTCTCTAGAAGCAGGAAGCTAGAAAAATTGATACTTTTCTTTTCAAATTTTCACTCCCTTTGCCCCTCATGGAGGCACAAAGTACTGAGCAATCATTCTCTAGCAATAAAAAGAGAATTACGCAAATGAATTTCAGTACATGCTTACATGAATATATAAGTATATGTTATGCAAATATATCTCATTTTTGTAAGGAAAATATGGTTAGGACCTTTGTAAGATGGTGCCCAAACACTTAATAAAATACTTATATACATATTTACTTGTATATATATATATATTCACACATATATGTATGTATATATAATTATAATAGGCATACTAAATGTATATACATAGATATGTATATATGATAAATACATATAATCTCCTACATACTTTGCCTTAAAAAATTTATTGCCTGAAGGAGAAAAAAGTAGAGAACATTTCAAAAGGAAGATATTAGTTGAAGACCTGGATTTGAATCCTAGATGCACTCACTATTTGCTGTCTGTGTAAATCATAAATCAGTCACTTAAACTGTGAGACTCAGTTTCCTTGTCTATCAAATGTGAAGATTTTTTTTGAGTCCCTTCATTCTCTATGAGCATCTGTTTATAACTAATGAGCTTCATTTCAAATATCAGCGATGGTATGTATGAATGTACAGATAGGAGAGTGTGGAATGAGACTAAAAAAATGGGAAAGTTTATCATATGATTTAAAGCTAAATAGAAATCTAAATATATTTTAGTCTCAACCCCTCATTCTATAATTTTAGAACTTGCCTCCTTGAGACTGCCTTATATTTATATTACATATATGTTTTTTTGCACTAATTTTTTTGTGTTATATCACTCATTAGAAAGTGAATTCTAGTCTTCTCTTTTCTTTGTATCCCTTGTGCTTAGCATTGCTATGATTAAAATTCTCTGGAACAGTATCTTAATATTATAACTAATATTTATTAAACAGCAAAAAGCAGGTGAGAGAAAGAGAGAATCGCAATTTATATATGGCTGACTAACTCTTTCAGGTGCCTCCCCATGAGCAGTCTAAGCCAGCCAAGAACCAGACCATGTGCCCAACTAAGTTGTTTTCATGTCTTCTGAGTTCTTTTTAATTTTATTTTCATATATAATTTACATAATTATAGTAATTGTGAAAAATATGATTCTAATTGTGCTTTATTCATCTTGCATTTCTTCATTAACATTTTCCTAGATTTCAGTTTTATTCATATTTTGCTTTATAATTTTTTAATTTTTTGACATATATAGTTGATTTGGATGAATCTCTTTCCTCTCAATTTTTGCTGTAACAAATAATACTGCTTTGATTATTTTTGAAAACAGAAATCCTCACCCCACTGCCATTTCACAATCCTTTAAAGAATACTTTCATTCACTAACTTACTAAGAACATAATCAGATGTTATAGACATTTTTTAATTTAAATTTTATTTTTAAAAATATTTTCCATGTTTCTATGATTCATTTTCTTTCCCTCTCCTCTTCCTCTCCCACTCCCAGAGTCAATAAGCAATTCCATTGTGTTGTATTAATGTTATCACTTGATACCTATTTCCATATTATTCATTTTTTACCATAGAACTGAAACCCCAAATCATATATCGATATAAACAAGTGGTAAGTCATAAACCATAAGTTTTTCTTTTGTATTTCTATTCCCTTAGTTCTTTCTCTTAAGGTGGTTAGCATTCTTTATCATAAGTCCTTCAGGAATGTCCTAGATTGCTACTAGTAGTACCTATAGCTTTTTGGAAGAATTGTAGTGATAGATGATTCCAGCAAAATCATATTACTTGCCAGAACTAATGTTTTATCTTTTGAACTATCATTAATGACCTATAGATATTTTAATTTTCATTATTCTCATTATTAGAGGACTTAAAGGAATTTTTCTAGTGTATATTGATTATATTTTTTTCACAATTTTTAATGTTGTATGTTTTTATACACATAGTTCCTTGTAGTGTTTCATATATAACAGTCACTTAAATGCTTGATATTCTTTTTAAGAGCTGTCTGTTCATATTCTTTGACAACACATTAATTGAAGGGAATTGATTTTATTCTTATAAATTTATGGTATTTCCTTAAATATTTTATATGTTAGCTTTTTATAAAAATGCTTATGACTAACAATTCTGTGAATACTTTTTTCTTTTGACTATGTTGCTTTTATCTCTCATGCATAACAATAAAAAACTACTACATAATCAAATCCATGGAATACAGAAACCCTGATCCCTACTACCTGAGGATCTGATGTGTTAGGTTTTTACATTTCACTCTTACTCTAGGACTATCTTGTAACTTTAAAGTCTGATAGTGTTCCTCTCATTTAAAGGGAGTGTCCTCTGCTACTCAGTTATATTTAGCCTAAAATAATCAGATCATATTTTGTAGAGAAATATTTATTTTAGAATGCATAATCACAACTATATAAACTTTCTCATGTGGAATGCATCATATTCCTCCCCTCCTACATCACCTGCGGCTCTATGGAGTAGCAAGGAAATAGGTTGACAGTTTAGCTCAGTAATTATAGAGCAGAGATGCAGTTCCAAATCTAAAAAACAAACTGGTCTAGAATCCCAGCCACTTAGGCTCCTAAGGGGTTTTATGTTGGGATAGCTAAACGATCCTAGATATAGTTCTAGCTCCAGAATCATCATGTTTTGACTTCTGAGTTCATAAGGATAACTTCCAGCTCCTGAAAAGAAAGAAAAAAAATTAGATATAACAAAAACAGATGCCCTAGGTCTCTCAGAGGTAGGGGTAAAAGAGAGGGAAGAAAATAAGTCTTTCTCTTCTCATCAGTTCGGTTTATGGCATCCTCCTATGGGTAAATCTCCACCCTCTGTATGCAGCAGGTAAGAATTCTGTAGATGAGATTACCAGAAAGATAACAGTGTGTGAAGATCAGTCATTCCAGTTTTAAAAGACTCCTACAAACAAAAAAAATAGGCTGTTCTCATCCATGTGGTAAGGGATGAAGAAGCCTCTCTGTTATTTGAACTACACATGCTATCATTTTCAAAGCTATATCAAATAACAAAAGTAAGAATGGACATAGTATAAATTACCTCTGCTGTTTATGAAAAAAATCTAATGCTTACCTATGACACGGCTATTTCCTGTATTTCAAAATAGCAATTCCCTCCTTTCCTGTGTTCTTTAGTTTAAAGAATAAATCAATAAGCATTTATTAAGAGCCTTAAAATATGCTCCAAGAACTCGGCTCAGCACTGAGATTCCACCGGCAAAAATAAATTGCCTCTTCAGTCAAGGAATTTATATTCTATGGCTAAGATAACATGTATAATAATTACACTTATAAGAAATACAAAATAAGGAATGGGAAAGGACCTTTGTATCATATATATATATATATATATATACATACATATATATACACACACACACACTCACACTCACATACACACTCATGCATAACTGAGAAAATGAAACACTCTACCAGAAAAGATTCTTTGTACTTAAAATATCAAAGAATTACTGAGAATATTAAGGAGGTGAGTGGTTTTTAGTGGGTCACAAAATGAATATATATATATATATATAGTAGGATTAAACCCAGTTATTCCTGGCTCTGTAAATAGATAGTAGATAGTAGCCTATCCATTTCTCTATATTCCTTTAAAATAAATGCAGATGGAAAATGTACAAAAAATAAAGGTGATTTGTTCAGGAGATGCTGACATCTAGAAAGAAGGAGTAAGAGTAAAGAAAGACTTCAAGTAGGAAATAAAATTTGAGCTCAGTTTTTAAAGCTATGTGAGCCTGGGGAAGTCACTTGACCATGTTTGCTTCAGTTTTCTCAACTATAAAATGAGCTGGAGAAGGAAATGGCAAACTATTTCCCAAGAAAATCTCAAATAGGGTTATGAAGAGATGGACACAACTGAAAAAACAACTTAACATAAAGTTACAATAAAATCTTCTGATTTAATTTGAATTATGGATCACCATGACCTAAGAAAATTGCTCTTGTTGCAAGTCATACTTAAAAATACAAGAAGGGAGAATTGTGAAATTAAGTTTGGAAATCTCTACTATAAAAATCCATTTTTCTCACAAAATTATTCAATTCTGTAATACAGCATTGTTGGAGACTATAAAGAAGAACAAAAAAATGACAAATTAATTCACAGAGAAAGGCTATAGAGAACCTGAACAGGACTATCATTATTTTAAGGATACCACCAGAATATGAGCAAGTGTTAGTGTTATAGAATGAAGAAATTAAGAATTGCATTTTGAGAGACTGAAAAAAGGGCTCAAATCTCCTTGTATCAAACTTATGTAACTAGTTTAATTTCTCATTTATTAGTTTAAATTAGTTTTGTTGGATATTTTTCATGAAAACATGGTATTTTCTATTGTTAAATATATATTTTAATCTATTATATAATCCTAAATCTAGGGACAGGTTTTCATATTATTTGTATTTATTAGAAAAATTTTGGACTTCCAGGTTAAGATGGCTGCAGAGTAGAAGCAGGGTGATTTTCTCTCCTTACTACCTGATATAGTGTATCTCCAAAGGACAAAAAAATGAAATCCAGATGAAAGAAGGGCATCCACAATAGGGAGCAGTATCAAAGGTATGTAGGATTTGGGCACTTCCATGCTATAAAGGGGGGAAAATAGCTCCTATCAAAATGTGAGCTGATCAACCCTCCCCAACCCTACCCACAGTACCAGAGTCACAGGCTGTGCTCCAAAGTTAGAGTGAGTGGGGGCAAAAAATCTAGCTCCTTGGCAGCTAACTGGCACAACTAGGAACTTGCCACTGAGAGCAGTAAGATCTGAGAGCCCAGGAGGCTACAGAACTCAGACCTTGGACATGGGAGTGGGGCTGAGAGAGGCAGCAGCAGCACACAGTGTGCTCATACTCAGGGGAAAACTTTAGGTGGATGAGCAAGTGTGGGCCAATTTCTGAGCTCTGTGCAGCTGGTTAGGACCACAGGGGCTTGATCCAGAAAACAGCTAGACCAGAGATTGTAGGAGGGTCCCCAGAGAAGGCAAGAGACTCACAAAGTAGCCTCAGGCAAAAACTACTCCCTAACTCCATACAAAGAGAATAAGCTTGCCTTGCTCAGACTTCTGGCAGAGAAAGAATAATGATGTCAAGCAAGGCCCAAGAAATAAACAAGAAGACCAGGAAAAAAAAAACAACAAAACTCTCAACACTTGATAACTTCTGCACAGAAAAAAAAACCAGAAAACAGAGGAGGAGAAACAATTAAAGACATCCAAACCTTCCCCAAAAAATGAAAATGGGTCACAAGAACTCAAAGAGTTCAAATCTGAGATCATGAGAAAGATGGATGAGATCTGGCAAGAATATAACAGTTTAAAAGGCAGAAATTCGCAAATGGAAAATGTGGCTCTGAAATCAAATGAGTTGATAAGCAAACTGAAGACCAGAAATGACCACCTAGAAGCCCTAAAGAGCCATATAGACCAGATTGAAAAGGAAAAGCAAAATATTATAGCTGAAAACCAGACTTTAAAGGCTATAATTGGGCAAGTAGAAGCCAATGATCTCACAAGACAGTAAGAATTAATAAAGCAAAATCAAAACATTGACAAAATAGAAGGAAACATGAAATATCTCAATGAGAAATTAATAGATCAAGAAAAAATTCTAGAAGAGACAACTTGAGAATTACTGGTCTTCCAGAAAAATCAGAGACAAATAGAAACCTAGATATCATATTACAAGAAATTATCCATCAGAACTGCCCCGATGTCCTCAAAGAAGAGGGCAAAATATACATTTAAAGGATCCATAGATCACCCTTTACACTAAATCCTTAGAAGACAACCCGGAGGAATGTAATATCCAAATTCAAGAGCTTCCAAGTAAAAGAAAAAATATTACAAGAAGCCAGAAAGAGACAATTTAGATATCAAGGAGCACCAATCAGTATCACACAGGATCTGGCAGCCTCCACACTAAAAGACCTCAAGGCTTGGAATATGATATTCAGAAAGGCAAGAGAACTGGGTCTATAACCAAGGATCACCTACCCATCAAAACTGACTATATACTTCCAGTGGTAAGTATGGGCATTCAACAAGATAGAAGATTTCCAAGTATTTGCACAGAAAAGACCAGGACTAAATGGAAAGTTTTATATCCAACCACAAAAACCAAGAAAAACATGAAAAGGTAAATAAGAAAGAGAGGGGAAAGAAAGAAAACTCATATTTTTAAATTTGTCTCTTTAAGGGCTTCAATAAGATCAAATTATTTGTATTTCTATATGGAGAAATATTATGTGTAATTCTAAAAAAATTATACTCACTATTATAGTAATTAGAAGAATTAGTTATAAGGAGAGGTTGGAGTTTTCTAAATGGTCTAAGAAAATATGAGAGGGTAAAAGTGTGTGTGTGGGGGTGTAACAGAAGATAGCACCAAGAGTAACTTGAAGGAATAAGAAAAATAAGATAATCTATACCACACAAAGAGGGCATGGGTAGGGGAAGGGATGAATACTATTAGGAGAAGGAGAGGAAGAGAACATTAATAGGAAATACATAAGCCTTACTCTCAATAAAATTAATCCTGAGAGTGTAGAGTAGCTAGATCCATTGGGATACTAAATTCTATATAACCCTATGGAAAAAGTCAGAAGGGATAAACCAAGACGGCCAATGGGGTGAGGAGTTCATAAATTGGAGGGGAAGAAAGGGGGGAGGAAATTCATTAGTTCTTAAAAAATAATGAGAGGAATAAAAAGGGACTTGGGGAAGGGAAGTAAACCAAAGGAGGGGACAAAGGGGACTGATTTAAAACAAACCACTGGTTTAAAAGGAAATAGCATAAGAAGAAGGGGTAGAAGTAGGAGAGGATACCAAAATGTTAGGGAATACATAGCTAATAATTATAACTCAGAATGTGAATGGGATGAACTCACCCATAAAAAAGAAGCAAATAGCAAAGTGGATTAGAAAACAAAATCCTACCATATGCTGTCTACAAGAAACACATGCGAAGCAGGTGGACATACACAGGGTTAAGGTCAAAGGCTAGAGCAAAATTTTTTGGCTTTCAACTGAGAAAAAGAAGGCAGGAGTGGAGATCATGATTTCTGACAAAGCCAAAGTAAAAATAGATATGATGAAAAGAGATAGGGAAGGCAATTACATCCTGATAAAAGGCAGTATAGACAATGAGGAAATAACAGTACTCAACATGTATGCACCAAATGGCATAGCATACAGATTCCTAAAGTAGAAACTGGCAGAGCTCAAGAAGGAAAAAGATAGTAAAACTATATTAGTGGGAGATCTAAATATTCCTCTATCAGATCTAGATAAATCAAACCAAAAAGTAAATAAGAAAGAAATAAGAGAGGTGAATGGAATTCTAGAAAAATTAGATTTAATAGATATGTGGAGAAAAATAAATAGGGACAAAAAGGAATACAACCTTCTTTTCAGCTGCATAAGGTACATTCAAAAAGATTGACCATGTACTAGGGCATAGAAACATGGCAAACAAATGCAAAAGATCAGAAATAACAAATGTAACCTTTTCAGATCATAATGCAATAAAAATATTAATCAGTCAGGGCACATGGACAGGCAAATAAAAAAAATGGAAATTAAATAATATAATTATCCAGAATCAGATAGTTAAAGAACAAATCATAGAAACAATTAAAAATTTCATTGAAGAGAATGACAGTGATAAGAGATTATACCATATACTGTGGGATGCAGCTAAAGCAGAACTCAGGGGGAAATTTATAACATTGAGTGCATGTAATAACGAATTAGAGAGGGCAAAGATCAATGAACTGGGCATGCATATCATAAAACTAGAAAAGGAACAAATTAAAAATCCCCAGTTAAAAACTAAATTAGATATTATAAAAATCAAAAGAGATATAAAAAAATTGAAAGTAAAAGAACTATTGAATTAATAAATAAGACTAGAAGCTGCTTCTTTGAAATATAATGACAAAGTATTGGTCAATCTAATTAAAAAAAGGAAAGAAGAAAACCAAATTATCAGTATCAAAGTTGAAAAGGGAAACCTCATCTCTAATGAAGAGGAAATCAAGGCAATCATTAAAAACTATTTTGCCCAATAATATGACAATAAATATAGCAATCTAAGTGACATGGATGAATATTTACAAAAATATAAAATACCTAGATTAACAGCAGAAAAAATAGAATACTTAAATAATCCTACATCAGAAAAAGAAATTGAACAAGCAATCAAAGAACTCCCTAAGAAAAAATCCCCAAGACCAGATGGATTCACAAGTGAATTCTATCAAATCTTCAAAACACAATTAAATCCAATACTATACAAACTATTTGACATAATAAGTAAAGAAGGAGTTTTACAAATTCCTTTTCTGATACAAATATGGTACTGAACCCAAAGCCAGCTAGAACAAAAACAGAGAAAGACAACTACAAACCAATCTCTTTAATGAACATAGATGCAAAACTCTTAAACAGAATTCTAGCAAAAAGGCTCCAGTAAGTGATCATGAGGGTTATTCATTATACTCAGGTGGGATTTATACCAGGAATGCAAGGATGTTTCAACATTAGGAAAACCATCCACATAACTGACCATATCAACAAGCAAACCAACAAAAACCACATGATTATCTCAATAGATGCTGAAAAAGCTTTTGATGAAATGCAACAGCCATTCCTACTGAAAACACTAGAAAGTTTAGGCATATAAGGGCCTTTCCTAAAAATAATAAATGATATATATCTAAAACCAACAACAAACATCATCTGCAATGGGGATAAATTAGGAGCATTCCCAATAAGATCAGGAGTGAAACAAGGATGCCCATTGTCACCTCTGATATTTAACATTGTACTGGAAACACTAGAGGTAACAATTGGAGAAGAAAAAGAAATTGAAGGTATTAAAATAGGCAATGAGGAGAGCAAGTTATCACTCTTTGCAGATGATATGATGGTCTACTTAAAAAATCCTTGAGAATCAACTAAAAAGTTAGTGGAAATAATCAACTTTAGCAAAGTTGCTGGATACCAAATAAATGCACATAAATCATCAGCATTTCTCTATATTTCCAACACATCACAGCAGCAAGAGTTAGAAAGAGAAACACCATTAAAATCACCCTAGACAATATAAAATACTTAGGAATCTATCTGCCAAAACAAACACAGGAATTATACAAACACAACTATGAAACCCTTTCCCCAATTAAAACTAGATCTAAACAATTGGAAAAACATTGATTGCTCATGGGTAGGATGAGTTATCATAATAAAAATGACTATCCTACCCAAATTAATTTACTAATTTAGTGCTATACCTATCAAACTACCAAAAATTTTTTTGCCAAATTAGAAAAAAAACTATAACAAAGTTCATTTGGAAGAACAAAAGACCAAGAATATGAAGGGAAATAATGAAAAAAAGTATGAAGGAAAGTGGCCTAGCAGTACCCGATCTTAAACTGTACTACAAAGGAGTAGTCATCAAAACAATATGGTACTGTTGAAGAGACAGAAAGGAAGATCAGTGGAATAGACTACGGGTAAGTGATGTCAGCAAGACAGTGTATGATAAAGCCAAAGAATCCAGCTTTTGGGACAAAACCCTGCTATTTGACAAAAACTGTTGGGAAAATTGGAAAACAATATGGGAGAAATTAGGTTTAGGTCAACATCTCACACCTATCCCAAGATAAACTCAGAATAGGTGAATGACTTGAATATAAAGAAGGAAACTATAGGTAAATTGGGTGAGCAGAGTAGTATACTTGTCAGATCTATGGGAAGGGAAAGATTTTAAAACAAAGCAAGTGTTAGAACGAATCACAAAATGTAAAATGAATAATTTTGACTACATTAAAATAAAAAGCTTGTTATAGACAAAATTAATGCTACCTAAATTAGAATAGAAGCAAGAAATTGGGAAAAATTTTTATAACAAAAAAATCAGATAAAGGTCTAATTACTCAAATATATAAGGAGCTAAATCAATTGTACAAAAAAGGGGCAAGGGACATGAACTGACAATTTTCAGATAAAGAAAATAAAACTATCCTTAAGCACATGACAAATTGTTTTAAATGTCTAATAATTAGATAAATGCAAATCAAAACAACTCTGAGGTATCACCTCACACCTAGGGGATTGGCTAAAATGACAACAAGGGAGAATAACAAATGTTGGAGGGGATTTGGCAAAATTGGGGCTTTAATGCATTGCTGGTGGAGTTGTGAACTGACCCAACCATTCTGGATGGCAATTTGGAACTATGCACAAAGGACTTTAAAAGGCTATCATCCTTTTGATCCAGACATAGCACTGCTTAGATTATACCACAAAGAGATAATAAGGAAAAAAGATTTGTACAAAAATATTTATAGCCACACTCTTTATGGTGACAAAAAATTAGAAAATGTGAGAATGTCCTTCAATTGGGGAATGGCTGAACAAAATGTGGTATCTCTAGGTGATGGAATACTATTGTGCTCAAAAGAATAAAGAACTGGAAGAATTCCATGTGAACTGGAATGACCTCCAGGAATTGATGCAGAGTGAAAGGAGCAGATCCAGGAGAACATTATACACAGAAGTTGATACACTGTGGTACAGTCAAACATAATAGACTTTTCTATTAGAAGCAATGCAAGGATCCAGAGCAAAGCTAAGGGATTTCAGAAAAAGAAAACTAGCCACATTCAGAGGAAAAACTGTGGGAGGAAAAACACAGAAGAAAAACAACTGCTTGAACACTTGGGCTGTTGGGGATATTATTGGAGATGTAGACATTAAACAATAACTCTAGTCTAACTATCAATAATATGGAATTAGGTCTTGATCATATATGTAAAATCCAGTGGAATTGTGTGTTGTCTAAGGGGAGTTGGAGGTTTTTGGGGAGAGGGAAAGAACATGAAATATGTAACTAGGAGAAAATATTCAAAATAAAAAGAAAAAAGAGAAGGAAACAATTTTCCATTTTTAAAATATCCTCAGTACTTAGGACAGTATATAGAACACAGAAGATGCCTAATTAAGTCCTTCTTTCTTGTTATTTCACGCAACTCATTGGTGGCTTAAATTCTTTATTCCATTCAATAACCCTTTTCTTTTCATTGGGGAATTTAATTAATTTATCTTCAATTACAAAATTATAATTACCTTGTCATTATTAAATAAGGTATCATAGTTTTTCGGAATTTTTCTTTTCCCCAAATAAATGAAACTTCCTTACTTAACTGATTCTGATCTTTTCTCAAACTTGATAAATTTCTTAAATTTTCTTCTATTACCTCTAGTATGGACTAAAAATCAAACAACCAAATAAAAATGAGCTTTTCTTGTTATTACTTCCAAATTGTAGATTAGAGTTTTACTCTAGGACTGATCCCAATCCCTTTCAAGATTTTAAGTATACTTGCTATTTCCTTTCTTATTCCCTGTCTTTATTTGTAGCACTCCATATCAACTGATTTACTCTTTTTTTCTTTTTCCATCTTTCCTCCCTCTCCACACTATTATTTGCTATTTAACTAAAATAATGCCAGTTTTTTCCCCCTCCTCTACGGTTAATCATTCTTACTTGTAACTGATATCTTGGTTTTAACACTTTAACACTTGATGAAACTTCTCCCACAGATTCTATATTATTATCAATTTTCATCATTAAAAGTCTCTTCATGGGCTTTTTTCCCCTATGATTTTCTCCAAGTGTTCTTGATTTTGTATTTGACTTTTGCATGATCAAAAATAAAAGGTTTGTTGGGAATTTTATTTTGGAATAAAATTCTTTATCTCTTTCTCCCTACATATTATATATTAAATTTCTAACATTTTTTATTTTTATAGAAAAATCACATGAAATTTGAATCGATGAATCTTTGTATCCAAATCCATTCTCGTCTTTTTGTAAAATTTTCTCCTTCTTATTTCTGGTAAAGAGACTGACAATTTAATGTCTGAGTGAATTCGATTTTATGATCTTATATATGTTTGTTCTATGAATTCTATTTGCAATTAATCTTTTGTTTTGGACATTTCTGGGAATTTTAATGACTGCCTAGAAAGACACAGTGAGGTCACTTTCTTCTTCATATGTTTTCAGAATTTGATTAATAAATTATTTCATCTTTCTCCATCCACTTCCCCCCCCTTAACTGTTTCTAAACTTTCTTTCTGTAATTGAGAATTTGGTGGGAACTGTATTGGTGATGAAATATTTTTATTCTGATTCTGCAGTTTCTCTAGTCAATCTTAAAAATATTTCTTTTCGTGGATGATTGTTTTTTTTGAAATTGAAAAAAATTCTTTGTTGAGACATGTTTTATTATAATATTGGGAGCAAAAATTAGATTTTGGATTTCTGAGAAATAAATAGGAAGTAAAATCAGTGAGTGACAATTTCTCTTTCTATAATTTTAGTACTGATGGAGAACTACAATAATTTTAGGGTAATTCAGATCGAAGAGTTTTTATTTGTTTGATTTATTTTATGGGAAGGCTGAGCAAGTATTTTTTTAAGAGAAGAGGAAAAAAACAACTAGAGAGAAAGAGATTGAACATAATGCAGTATAAAGAAATGAATGTAAAGTCAATTGAGAAAGTGGATTTAGGATTAACGGGTGATGTTTTCATTCCCAGATATGTCTGTTCTATTTGTGTGACCTTGCTTAAAATATTACTTGCCATCTCCAGGACTTAATTTATATATCTTTAAAATGAAAGTGTTTGATAAGATGATTTACAAAGCTCCTTTCCACTCTCAACTCTATCATCCTTATAAGAGAGAAGAATTGGCCAATGAAGGAACTTCATGGAGGGAATAGGAAGGAATGCTCAAGGACTTTGGTTATCTTCGGAAGTAATGGAGTACCTTATTTTCTAAAGTGGTGGAAAAGGAAAACATGATGAGGACAGTAAAAAGATTTCAAAGTCTTGAGGATGAAGGATATAAAGGCTCAGGACAAGTGACTTTATTCTTCTCAGTAAAGCGCATAGTATGAAGAGTCAGGTAGGAGGAAGATGGTAACAAAGATGAAAATTCACCCTGATGAGTTAATAAAGAACATTAATCCTCAGGGAAGACATAGATCAGTACAGAGGGCATGCTGTTATTCAGAACCAAAAACATGGAAGAGATATTTTTCAGTGAGAATGCATAGATAAAATAAATTGGTTCAAAATATATATAAACTTTGTATACCATTTACCTTTAAAATGACACAATAGGAGAAGTTAATTGAGTAAGCAAAGGTAAGTTTTCTACTGTTGCAGCTTTGACCATTGAAGTTCAAGGCAGATTGCATCTTGTCCACCATTTGAACTTTAACTTTTAAAATTTAGATTATATCTTTTAAAAATAGGAACCATTAGCACATTTTTGAGTAAGATTTGACAGCTTATTAGATATAGGAGAGGGAACAGGGAAGGAATTACATTTAGGGTAGCTGTGTCAAAGGCAACTGATATTTCAAGCCTTCATTATTTTCTTACATTTATTATCTGAAATCTCATTATGCTCTAAAATCAAAAAACAAAAGTAATTCTTTTCTCAAGAATAAAGATAACTTTTGACTTTTGGATGGAATTAGACAAGTTATGCCAAATTGATGAAACTAATACTGGGGATGATATGATATAAAATTCAATAGGTTATTCTTTGTCTACAATATTCTAGAAAAAGTTCATCATAGGGTAAGAAGCAGATGCACAGTTGTTTTCTAGCAATGTTATCACATATTTCAGTAGACTAAAAATAATATAGAATTCATAGATATAGAATTTTAAGGAGAAATTCTGAGAAACTATTTTAAGAACTTTTCTATGCTCTAACAACTGATCCCATAATATAGAGTTTTCAGTAGATAAGTGCCTATGCACTCATATATAGTATTTTCATATAATTTAACAGCAAGAACAATGGAAGCTAACATTTAGCCTTTTTGTAAAGAGCTTTATACATATTATTTATTTTAGACCTCCTATCATCTCTGTAAGATAGATTCCATTATTATGCATATTTAAAAATGAGCAAAATGAGACTAAGAGTAGTTCAATGATTTATCCAGGGTCACAAAACAATTAGTTATTAGAAGCAGGAATATAGGTGTCCTTCATTTTAGGTCTAGCCCTCTATTTATTAGGTCACCCAGATTCTATAAAGCAATTTATAATGATTTCATATCATTTAATGATCATCATTATGAAAAGTTTAATATTTATAAACAACAGAAAAAGAATCACAAAATCATAGTCTTTAAGATCTACAAAGGACCACAGAAACCACATAGACCAATCCACAACCTACCATTAAAGTGTTCTACACCAATGTTGAAAATTGGTTATTTAGTATTTTGTTTAAAAAAGACCTAGATTAAAGAGAAATACCTCCCTACACAGCCATTTTCATTTTTTTCATTTTTATTTTTATAAAAAGTTTCCATGGTTCCATGACTCATGTTCTTACTCTTCCCTTCACCCACCCCACTCCCCCACCCCCATAGCCGATGCACATTTCCACTGGTTTTTACATGTGTCATCAATCAAGACCTATTTCCATATTATTTATATTTGCACTGGGTTGGTCATTTAGAGTCTACAACCCAAATCATGTTTGCATTAACCCATGTCTTCAAGCAGTTGTTTTTCTTCTGTTGTTTCTACTGCCATAGTTCTTCCTCTGAATGTGGATAGCATTCTTTTTCATAAGTGCCTCAGAATCATCTCAGATCATTGCATTGCTGCTAGTACAGGAGTCCATTACATTCAATTTTACCACAGTGTATCAGTCGCTGTGTATAATGTTCTCCTAGTTCTGCTCCTTTCACTCTGCATCAATTCCTGGAGGTCATTCCAGTTCACATGGAATTACTCCAGTTTGTTACTCCTTTGAGCACAATAGTATTCTATCACCAGCAGATACCACAATTGTCCAATCATTCCCCAATTGAAGGGCATACCATCATTTTCCAGTTTTTTTGCCACCACAAGGAGTGCGGCTATAAATAATTTGTATTTTTTTTTCCTTATGATCTCTTTGGTGTATAAAACCAAAAGTTGTATGGCTGGATCAAAGGGCTTTTAAAGCCCTTTGGGCGTAGTTCCAAAATTGCCATCCAAAATGGTTGGTTCAATTCATAACTCCACTAGCAATGCATCAATGTCCCAATTTTGCCACATTCCCTCCAACATTCACCAATTTCCTTTGCTGTCATGTTAGCCAATCTGCTGAGTATGAGGTGATACCTCATAGTTGTTTTGATTTGCATTTCTCTAATTATAAGAGATTTAGAACACTTTCTCATGTGCTTATTGATAGTTTTGATTTCTTTATCTGAAAATTGCCTATTCATGTCTGTTGCCCATTTATCAGTGGGGGAATGGCTTGATTTTTTGTACAATTGATTTAAATCCTTATATATTTGAGCAATTAGACATTTCCCAGGGTTTTTTGTTATAAACATTTTTCCCAATTTTTTGACTCCCTTCCAATTTTTGTTGTATTTTTTTCATTTGTACAAAACTTTTAAAATTTAATATAATCAAATTATTTATTTTATATTTTATAATTTTTTTCTAACTCTTGCTTGGTTTCAAAATCTTCCCTTTCCCAAAGATGACAAGTGTACTATTCTGTATTCCCCTAATTTACTTTTAGTTTCCTTCTTTACATACAAGACATTCACCCATTCTGAATTTATCTTGGTGTAGGGTGTGAGATGTTAATCTTTACCTTATCTCTCCCATATTGTTTTGCAATTTTTCCAGCAGTTTTTGTCAATACTGGATTTTGTCCCAAAAGCTGATCTCTTGGGTTTATCATAGACAGTCTTTCTGAGATCACTTAACCCAAGTTTATTCCACCATTCTTCCCTTCTGTCTCTTAGTCATAACCATATTGTTTTGATGACTACTGCTTTATAGTACAGTTTAAGATCTGGTACTGTTTGGTCACCTTCCTTCATGTTTTTTTTCATTATTTCTCTTGATATTCTTGATCTTTTTTCTTCCAAATGAACTTGTAGTTTTTTTCTAATTCAGTAAAGAAGTTTCTTGGTAGTTTGATAAGTATGACATTAATTAGTAAATCGATTTGGGTAGAATGGTCATTTTTATTATGTTAGCTCATCCTACCCATGAGCAAACAATGTTTTTCAGTTGTTTAGATAGTTTAATTGTTTGGAAAGTGTTTTGTAGTTGTGTTCTTATAATTCCCGTGTTTGTTTTATATTGTCTAGGGTGATTCTAAAAGGCATTGCTCTTTCTGACTCTTGCTGCTTAGATGTGTTGGAAAGATATTGAAATGCTGATGATTTATGTGTCTTTATTTTGAATCCTGCAACTTTGCTAAAGTTGTTGATTAGTATTCTATTTAAGATTTTTGCATCTACGTTCATTAGGGAGATTGATCTGTAGTTTTCTTTCTCTATTTTTGGTCTGCTTGGCTTTGGAATCAGTACCATATTTGTGTCATAAAAGGAATTTGGTATGACTCCTTCTTTGCTTATTATGTCAAATAATTTGTATAATATTGGGATTAGTTGTTCTTTGAATGTTTGATAGAATTCACTTGTGAATTCATGAGTCCCTGGAGATTATTTCTTAGGGAGTTCTTTGATGGATTGTTCAATTTCTTTTTCTGATATTGGATTATTTAAGTATTCTATTTCTTCTGCTGTTAATCTAGGCAATTTATATTTTTGTAAATATTCATCTATATCACCTAGATGGCTATATTTTTGCCATATAACTGGCAAAATGGTTTTTAATGATTGCCTTAATTTGCTCTTCATTAGAGGTGAGGTCTCCCTTTTCATCTTTGATACTGTTAGTTTGGTCTTCTTTCCTTTTTTATTAGATTTACCTGTATTTTGTCAATTTTATCTATTTTTCAAAATACCAGATTCTATTCTTATTTATTAATTCAATAGTTTTTTTACTTTTGATTTTCTTAATTTCTCCTTTGATTTATATAATTTCCAATATAGTTTTCATCTGGGGATTTTTACTCATTTATTAATCTTCCTCACAACAGCCCTCCCTAATTTATTAATACTCAGTGAAATAAATTTTGCCCTTAGAACTGCTTTGGCTGCATCTCATAGGTTTTGGGAAGAAGTCTCTTCATTGTCATTGTCTTCAATGAAATTATTAATTGTTTCTATGATTTGTTCTTTCATTAATTTATTTGGAGAATCATATTATTTAATTTTTAATTAGTTTTTGTTTTGCCTCTCCATGTATTCTTTCTAATAACTATTTTTTATTGCATTATGATCTGATAAGGTTGTATTTATTATTTCTGTCTTTTTGCATTTATTTGCTATGTTTCTATGCCCTATTATATTGTATATCTTTTTGAATGTTCCATCTGCTGCTGAAAAGAAGGTATATTCCTTTTTGTCCTTATTTATTTTTCTCCATATATCTATTAAGTCTATTTTTTCTAGGATTTAATCCACCTCTCTTATCTCTTTCTTATTTATTTTTTGGTTTGATTTATCTAGATCTGATAGGGGAAGGTTGAGGTCACCCACTAGTATAGTTTTGCTATCTATTTAGTCCTTGAGCTCCACTAGCTTCTCCTTTAGAAATGTGGATGCTATACCACTTGGTGCATACATGTTGAGTAATGATATTTCTTCATTGTTTATACTGCCTTTTATTAGGATGTAATTACCTTCCCTATCTCTTTTAAACAGATCTATTTTTACTTTGGCTCTGTCAGAAATCATGATTGCAACTCTTGCCTTCTTTTTCTGAGTTTAAGCCCAATAGATTTTGCTCCATCCTTTCTTTTTTGCTCTAGTATATCTGCCTATCTCATGTGTGTTTCTTATAGACAACATATGGTGGGATTTTGGTTTCTGATCCACTTTGCTATTTGCTTCCATTTTATGGGTGCGTTCATCACATTCACATTCAGAGTTATAATTATCAACTGTGTATTCCCAGACATTTTGATTCTCTCTCCTTGTCCTGCCCTTTCTACTTTCACTATTTCCTTCTATAACAGTGTTTTGTTTTTAATCATTCCTCCTAATCCCTTCATTTATTGTACTTCCCTTTCTCCTCTATCCCTTCTTATTCCCCTCTTATTCTTCATTAGGGTCTTTTTCAGCTAACCCCCCCACCCCAGCCCTCTCTCTTCCTAGTGTCGATTCCCTCCTCACCAGTCCTTTTGTTACCCTTCTACTTCTCTATAGGCCACAAATCAGTTCTCTGCCCCAAGGTATCTGATTGTTCTTCCCTCTTTAAGTTGATTTCAATACACTTAGTATTAAGTATTTCCTCTCTCCAACCTCTTTACCTTTCCAGGGTATTGTTATTCTTCCCTGTTAGTCCCAGGCACTTCTGTATGTAATGTAAAAAGCTTTTTTGTACTTTGATAAGTATTAAATTAGTAAATTAATTTGGATAGGATGGTCATTTTTATTATGTTAGTTCATCCTACCCATGAGCATTAAATGTTTTTCCAATTGTTTAGATCTAGTTTTAATTGTTTGGAAAGTGTTTTATAGCTGAATTATTATAATTCCTGTGTTTGTTTTGGCAGATAGTGTTTTCAAGTTTTTCTCATTGAGTCAGAAAGTCAACAAATAAAAAGTGCTTACTGTGTGCATGATGCTATAATAAACATTGGATTATATGTTTATCATTCAGGAAGAGACTTAGCAAAAAAAAAATTCCACCTGATCATGATAGATAACCTTCATGATTATTTGCTAGAGTCTTTTTGCTAGTATTCTATTTAAGATTTTTGCATCTATGTTCATTAGGGATATTGGTCTGTAGTTTTATTTCTCTGTTTTTGATCTACCTAGCTTTGTGATCAATACCATATTTGTGTCATAAAAGGAGTTTGTTAGAACTCCTTTTTTGCTTATTGCATCAAATAGTTTGTATAGTATTGGAATTAGTTGTTCTTTGAAGGTCTGATAGAATTCACTTGTGAATTCATCTGGTCCTGGGGATTTTTTCTTAGTGAGTTCTTTGATGGATAGTTCAATTTTTTTTTCTGATATGGTATTACATAAGTATTGTATTTTTTCTGCTATTAGACTAGGTAATCTATATTTTTGTAAATATTCATCCATATCACCTAGTTTGCTATATGGGGAAAATAGTTTTTAATGATTGCTTTGATTTCCTCTTTATTAGAGGTGAGGTCTCCTTTTTCATCTTTAATATCATTAATTTGGTTTCTTCTTTCCTTTTTTTATTAGATTGATCTGTACTTTGTCACTTTTATTTATTTTTTCAAAGTACCAGCTTCTGGTCTTATTTATTAATTCAATAGTTCTTTTACTTTCCATTTTACTAATTTCTCCTTTAATTTTTCATTCATTGATCTTTGTCCTTCCTAATTTGTTAATATATGCAACGATGGATATAAATGTTCCTTCTTAGTACACCTTTGGGTTCATCCAACAAATTTTGGTAGGATGTCTTATCATTGTCATTCTCTTCTATGAAATTGTTTATTCTTCCTATGATCTGTTCCTTAATTGATTTTGGAGAACCATATTATTTATTTTCCTATTTGTTTTTTTATTTGCCTCTCCAGTTACCCTTACTAATTATTATTTTTATTTCCTTATGGTCTTAAAAGGTTGCATTTATTATTTCTGCTCTTTTTGCATTTGTTTGGCATATTTCTATGCCCTCGTATTATAAGGATTAAAAATGATAAATGCTGATATTATGAAGAAAAATAATATTTTAATTTCCATGGCCATGTTGGTAAAAATATGTACAACCATGCCTGACTATTTTTAAAAATGCTGCCTGTCTGCATCTCCTCCCATCTTCCTTAGTAGCCAAAAAGGGCGTCTCAAGGCCAACCTCTGAATTTAAGCTGTGCTATACATTGGGGACGTCACCATGCCCAAACCCAGAAACCAATTGGATCATGGAAAATGTAGTTTCAAAGTCTCCCCCATGTCCACAGGAAGTTTGTAAAATACTTTTAAATGGGACCCCCTGAATTCCAAATAACATAGTACATGGTCAATCTTGGTGAATGTACCATGTGCTGCTCAAAAGAAGGTGTATTCCTTTTTGTCCCTATTTATTTTCTCCTTATATCTATTAACAATTTTTTCTAGGATTTCATTCACCTCTCTTACCTCTTTCTTATTTATTTATTTATTCATTCATTCATTCATTCATTCATTCATTCATTCATTCATTTATTTATTTATTTATCTAGTCGCTTATTTATTTATTTGTTTGTTTATTTGTTTATTTGTTTGTTTATTTATTTATTTTTAGCTAGGTCTGATTGGGGAAATTTCATGTCTCCTAATAGTATTGTTTTATTATCTATTTCCTCCTTGAGCTCTGCCAGTTTCTCCTTTAGAAATTTAGATGCTATACTATTTGATACATACATGTTGAATACTACTATTTCTTCATTGTCTGTACTGCCTTTTATCAGGATGTGATTACCTTCCCTGTCTCTTTTAAGCAGATCTATTTTTATTCTGGCTTTTTTAGATATCATGATTGCAACTCCTTTCTTCTTTTTCTCAGTTTAATCCCAATAGATTTTGCTCCAGCCTTTTATTTTTTACTCTATGTATGTCTATTTGTCTCAAGTGTGTCTCTTAGACAACATATGGTAGGATTTTAGTTTCTAATCTTCTCTGCTATTTGCTTCCATTTGATGGTTGAGTTAATTCCATTCACATTCAAAGTTATATTATCAACATTGTGTTCCCCAACATTTTGATTCCCTCTCCTTGTCCTGCTCTTTTTTTTCACTCTTTCCTTATATACACGTGTTTTGTTTTTAATCAGTCCCCTTTGTCCCCTCTCTTATTTTTTTAAAACATTTATTAATATTCATGATTCATGCTCCTATTTACCCCTTCACCCCCCGCACTCCCCCCACCCATGGCTGATGCACATTTCCACTAGTTTTGTCATGTGTCCTTGATCAAGACCTATTTCCAAATTGTTGGTAGTTGTATTGGTGTGGTAGTTTCGAGTTCACACCCTCAATCATGTCCACCCCGACCCATGCATTCAAGCACTTGTTTTTCTTATATGTTTCCTCTCCTGCATTCCTTCCTCTGAATGTGGGCAGCATTCTTTAACATAGATCCCTCAGAATTGTCCTGGGTCATTTTTGTATTGCTGCTAGTACAGAGGGGTCCATTACATTCAATTTTACCATAGTATATCAGTCTCTGTGTACAGTGTTCTTCTGGCTCTGCTCCTTTCACTCTGCATCTGTTCCTGGAGGTCTCTCCAGTTCACCTGGAACTCCTCCAGTTTATTATTCCTTTTAGCACAATAGTATTCCATCACCCGCATATACCACAGTTTGTTCAGC
>NC_058130.1:196499895-196555430 GCF_016433145.1 Gracilinanus agilis
GAATTCTTGGAAGATGGAAGCTTAGATGGAGTAAAATTTCAGGCCTCCATACCGTTCCATACAGAGATAAAAAACAAAGCACTTTGATGGGAAAAAAAAACCAAATCTAACAACAGGATAGGGCTGGGGCATCCTACTGCTGGACAGCTCAAGTGATACACCAAGATAAGGCCTGAATTCTTGAACTGTTTTAGGGTAAGGAAATAGAGGAATTCCAGGGCCCCTCCCACACATGCTATGCTGAGTCTCCAGTGGCTCCTGGAATCTCTAGGAAGACAAACTCATTAGCCTGTAGGGAGGGCTTTGCTAGAGCAGGGCTCAGGGCATTGAACGCAGACACAGGAACGCAGCTAGAGAAGAAATTCATAGAGGCAGTCTAGACATAGGGAAAATGCTCCATCTCCCCTCTCCCTGATACTTCTCTGGAGGTTTTAGTCTCAGGCACATCAAGCTGTATAGATCTACCCTTCCCTGGCTTAATCCCATCAATAAGACAGATAAGAAGTCTTCAGAGGTCAGGGAAACTCCAACACCCTTCCCTCATAGACTACAGAGAAAGTAGCTACAAACCTCTGTTGCCATCTGTGGAAGATCTTACATCAAAACTCATTAAAACCATCTGCTTAACCTAATCTAGCAGCAGAGCAGAGAAGGTAACAGAAGGAAAGAAGGAAAAAATGTGAATAAACTACAGAAAAAGAAAAAGGTAAATACAGTTGACAGCTTTTTTCCAGGAAGAGAACAAAGAGTAAATGAAATAGAAGAAGATCAAGGAACTCCAAACAAAACCAAAGAAACTCCAGTGAATTGGACACGGGCTTTGGAAGATTTCAAAATACAATTAACACAAGTACTTAAAATTCAATTAATTCAAGAACTCAAAAAACAATCAAAAGAGGCTGAAGACAATTGGAAAAAGGAAATACATGAACTAAAACAAGAAAATGGTGTTTTTAAAGTCAAAGTTGACCAGCTTGGAAATGAAGCAAAGAAGGTGAAAGATGACCTACAAAGACAATCATACCAGAAGGAGAAGGATGACCAAAAGGCCATGGATGAAATTCAGTCTTTAAAAATTAGAATTCAACAACTATAAGCAAATGACTTCACAAGGCATCAAGAATCTATAAAACAAAACCAAAAGAATGGAAAATTTGAGGAAAATATGAAACATCTCATTGGCAAAACTTCAGATCTGGAAAACAGAGCTTGGAGAGACAATTTAAGAATTATTGGAATACCGGAACATCATGACAAAAGCAAAAACCTGGACATCATCCTATAGTAAATTATCCAAAAAAACTGCCCAGACATTCTTGAGCAGAAGGGAATAATGGAAATTGAAAGAATCCACAGATCACCTCCTATATTTAATCCACAATTGGCAACTCCCAGGAATATTATAGTTAAATTCATAAATTACTAGACCAAGGAAAATATTACAATTTGCTAAGAAGAAGTCATTAGATATCAGGGAACTATAGTTTGGTTAACACAGGATCTGGTGGAATCTACATTGAAGGACTGGAAGGCATGGAATATAATATTCTGGAAAGCAAGAGAACTGGGTCTACAACCAAGAATCAACTATCCAGCAAAACTTACTATATTTTTGCAGGGGAAAGTATGGTCATTTAATAAAATTGAAGACTTCTAAGCATTCATATAGAAAAAAAATACAGACCTAAACAGATAAATTGCTGCCCTAATACAGAACTCAAGAGAATCACCAAAAGGTAATTAAGAGAAGGGAAAAAAACAACAACAAAAAAACAATAACCTTTTATTTAAGGGACCCAATATGTTCAAATGATTTGTATCCCTATAAGAAAAGATGATATTGGTAACTCTTAAAAATTGTCATCATCAGGTTAGCTAGAAGAAGTATACTTAGAGAGAACAATGACAAACTGTATAGGATGAAATATATATGTGTATATAAAACTAGAGGTAAAAAGAAAAAGATAATATTCAGAGAAATGGGAAAAGATACAAAATGGAGTAAAGTTATCTTGCATAAAGAAGTGCATGGGGAGAATAGGGGAGAAACACCAATACACTGGAAGGGTAAAGAGGTTGGAGAGAGGAAATACTTAATTCTTAAGTGCATTGAAACTAATTTAAAGAGGGAAGAACAATCAGATTAATTGGGGCAGAGAACTGATTCTCGACCCATAGAGAAGTAGGAGGGTAACAAACGGATTGGTGGGGAGGGAACCAATACTAGGTAGGGAAAGGGTATAGGGGTAGCTTAAAAACCCCCTAAAAATAATAAGAGGGGAATAAGAAGAGAAGGGGAGAAAGGGCAGCCCCTTTCACTTTTGAACAGCTCTTGTTATCAGGAAGTTTTTCCTTATTTCACACCTAACACTTAACTTTTACCCAGTAACTTCTATTACTTTTAGTTGTGCTCTCTGGCACCAAAACTAAAGGGGTTTAATGTTTCTTCAAAACTGGTATGCTTTTCCTCCTCTTCTCTACTTCCTAGCTTCTCTAGTTTCCTTCAGGTCCTAGTTAAAGTCTCATTTTTTTAATAAAAAGTCTTTAATAATCACCATTTATTCTAATGGCTTTCCTCAATTTTCTCTACATTAATTTGTTTATAGTTGTTTATTTGTTGTCTCTTCCATCAGGCCAGTAGCTGCTTATAAATAGAGACTATCTTTTGGTTTTCTTTGTAACCCTAGCTCTTAAAAAGTATCTGACACAAGAGACACTTGATAAATGCTTATTGAATGATGACAATTTTTCAAATAAAGACAGTTATCAGTTCCTTTCTAAGTTTTCTCCTTCCAGGCTAAAAATTTCCATTTTCAACTAATCCTTGTGTGGCAGATTTTCTAAGGCCTTTTATATTCTTGTTTACCCTTTTAAGGAAACACTCTAAGCCAGAGGTTCTTAAACTTTCTTGTCTTAAGGGCCTTTTTGCCAGTTCAATGAAGCTGAGGACCCATTTTCAGAATCATGTTTTTAAATATTTTATTTATTTAATACTGAATTATTTAGTATTGAATGCTGAATATCAGTTAGAGACTAACAAAAATAAATAAGTATTTGTTTTCTCCATTCAAGTTCATAGACCTTTAATAATCTATATGTGGGTCTCTTGGCAGTGTGGACCACAGGTTAAGAATCTATGTTGTCACAGTACTACACTGTTGACAGAGCTGTAGCTATTACAACCATTCTGGAGAGCAATTTGGAATCATGCCCAAAGAGCCATATAACAGAGCAAATCCTTTGACCCAATAATACCACTATTAGGTCTATATCCCAAAGAGATGAAATATGGGGGGAAATTATCTACTTGTACAAAAAAGTACTTATATTTGCTCTTTTTTGTGGTGGGAAAGAACTGGAAACTTAAAAGATACCAATCAATAGCAGAATGGCCAAACAAGTTTTGGTATATGATTGAAATGGTATAATATCATGCCATAAGAAATGGCAAACAAGATAATCACCAAAAAATCAAGAAAAACATATATGAAGTGATGCAAAGTGAAGTGAGCACAACCAATAAAACGCTATATACAGTAAGAACAATAATGTACAATTATGTACTGTGAATGATTTACCTATTAGTTGTCCTACAAAAATGTAGGACAACTTTGAGAGTCCCATGATAAAAAAGACTATCTACCACCATAGAAGGAACTGATGGAGTCTGAATGCAGATCGAAGCATACCATTTTTTACTTTACTTCCTCCATGAACTTTTCTCTAGTGTGAGTAATTTTTGACATCTTCCACAACATGATGAATGTGGAAATATGTCATATATGATAAAAAAAGGAACTATATTGTGAGCTATTCATGTTTTTCCTAAAATATGACCAGAACTAAATACAGTACTCCAGAATTAGTTTGACCAAGACAGAATATAGCTAACCAATCACCTCCATTGTTCTGGATAGTATAATTCTATTAATTCAATTTAGCTAAGCAGTAGATCTTGGGAGTTGTTATATCACTCTACTGCCTCATATTGAGTTAGTGACCACCAAGATTTTCATGTTTTCACAGAAAAGGTGAAAGGTGCCTCATTCATTTCAGATTTGTGATTTTTTCAGATTTGATTTTTTAATTTCCCATGTATGATCATTATTTATGTTATGGAAACATGGAAAAGCTTACCTGTAAGACTAATGGATAAGGGTAGAATTTATGATCAAAGATGACATAAAGTACATTAAGAAAATGAAATGAATAAGTTTGACTTTATTAAATTTAAAAGGTGTCATATAAGCAAAACCAATGTAACCAAGATTAGGAAGGAAAACACAAATAGGAAAAATTTTTAGCAAATATCGCTGGAAAGTCTCATTTCTCAGATACATAGAGAACTAGGTTAAGTTTACAAGAACACAAAGCATTCCCCAAATGAAAAAAAAATATCATAAGCTATAAATAGACAATTCTCAAAGGAAGAAATTAAAACTATCCACAGCATTTGAAAAAAAATTCCAATTCACCATTGACTAAATAAGTGCAAATTAAAACAACACCAGGATATCAACTCACACCTATCAGGTTTCCAAAACTGAAAATTAAGTAGGAAAATTGGGATATTAATACCATGTTGCTGGAATTCTGAGCTGATACAACCATTCTAGAGAGCAATCTGGAACCAGGCTAACAGGATCATAAAACCATGATATTCTTTGATTTAGCAATAAAACAATTTGATCTGTCTCCCAAAGAGACCACAGATAAGGGAAAAGGACCAATCTGCACCTAATTATTTTCAGCAGCTCTTTTTTTGTGGTGGCAAAGAATTGGAAACAGAGATTTCTATCACTTGGGGAATAGATGAGCCATTTGTGGTAAATGGTGGTAATGTAATACCTTTGCTCCATAAGAATAGGATGAGTTCAGAAAAACCTAGAAATACTTATATGAGCAGATACAAAGTGAAGTGAAAAGAACCAGGAGAACAGTATATACAATAACAGAACTACTTTATAAAAATCAACTATAAGTGACTAAACCATTATCAGCAGAGCAAGTTTCCAACATAATCACAAAGGACTCATGAAGAAAATGCTATCCATAGACAAAGAAGGAACCCTTAGAGTCTGAGTGGAGATTAAAACATGCCATCTTTCTCTTTATTTTATTTGTAAGATTTTTATTATATGTGTGATATATGTTTTCTATCAAGACATGGGAGATCTGGAAATATGTATTGCATGAAAATATAGGTTTAACTCATATAAGATTATTTACTACTTTAGGAAGGGGAGAGGAAAAGAAGGGAGAAATATCTGAATTCCAAAATGTCAGAAAACAATTGTCAATAATTGTTTCTATGTATAATTGAAAAAGTTAAAATTTTTAAAATTTTAAAATAAAAATATTCATTTATGTTCATTTAAATTTATCTTGTTTGGTTGAATAAGTTTCTAATCTAGTATGATTCTGCCATATTGTTTTTTGGATTTTTTTCCTCTTTAATTCCATAAAATAGTAATTACAGTTTCATTTTACCTGTAAATTTAGTACTCATGCCTCCATTCAAGTTATTGATAAAAATTCTGTTTAACATGAGTCCAAAGTGGGAAAATTACTTTCTTATTCAAGTTGAATTTTAATTTTTGCACTTCAATTTGTGTTGGATAATAATTGTTTACATTCTGTGTTTTCTAAGGAATTATTTTCTGTAAATTATACTAAAAACTGTAATCTTTAAGGAATTAGAAAAAAGCCTTCTCTCCTTTGCATCAATGATATATTAATCCTTTCCAATTTCTGTGAATATTAACATTTTAAAAATCACATATACACATACATACATGTTGTTATCGTTCAGTTGTTTCTATCATGTCCAACTTCTTGTGACTCCTTTTGTGGTTTTCTTGGCTTAAATGCTGAAATGGTTTGCATTTCCTGTCCAGATCATTTTACAATTGAGGAACTAATGCAAACAAATGGCTGAGTGACTTGATCAGGATCACACAGATAGTAAGTGTCTGAGGCCAGATTTGAACTCAGGAAGGTAAGTCTTCCTGACTTCAGACTGGGAATTCTATCTACTCTACCACTTATCTTCCTCCCCTCTGCACACAGACATACAATCTCTCTCTCCTCATCTCTCTATCCATATATGGATACGTACACACAGATATAAGTAAACAAATGTCGACTTATTTTTTCTTTTTTTTTTAGCATGTTTTTCTTTATTACTATTAGGCTGGAAGTACAGCAGTCTCTTTTGAGTTCAGTTTTATTGTTGAATAGCATTTACATTTTAACCTGCTCTGTTTCTATCCTAAGTCATTTTTTTTTCCATTTAAGCAGTCTGGTGATCCCCTATACCAGTGGTTCATCATACTGGTGCCAAAAAGTGGAAACTCCCAATTAGCTTTAGCAAAAATTAGAGCTTCCAGGCATTAATGATCCACAACCCTTACCCTCCCCAGTAGCAAGGATTATAGATGACATTACATCACTTCACTATACATCCACATTATTATGCATATATGGTAGATATATGAATATATTCACCTGTGTAATGTATGAAATTTGGTCATATTGTTGTACTAATAGATAGTGGTAAAAAGAATTAATTAAAGGAAATACATTTCTGGACAATGAAGGAGCAGATACGATAGTAAAAATCAAAGCCTGATCTGGATTAAGAGTTTTTCTAATTCAGAATTGGTAAGATTTTTTCTGTTTATACTCATTAGTCCAATTTCTGTTTTTATGCCAAAGCACATACTGCCAAAAATGCATTCACTTTCATAAATTAAAAAGGGTATTAAATTCTTAACCAAAGATATTTCTTACATAATAATTTAACTCATTAAAATATTATTTTACCATTGCTCTATCTTAGCTTGAAAATAATTAAGTTGATGAAACAATGCAATTGGATATTCTAGTAATAAGTTGGGTAGTTTAGATATATAGTTGTGTTGGGGCTAGGGGGTTTTAGCTAATTCTTTGTACATTATCATACCTAGCATATTTTGGTACCAAATGAATATTAATAACAATGATAGTAACAATTTCAATTTAGTTTTCAGTATAGAATACATATGTAGCAAAAATTTCTGCTGAGTTCTTCATCCTAATGCAAATTCTGTGTATTATTTCCAATTTATCCATTTTATTGACTCATTCTATGTCCATAAGCAAGTCATTTAATATGTCTGTACCTATGATTCCATCTATAAAATGGGGATAATAATACAGACCTATTTAATTATTTAGATCTTTAGAATGCTGAGAAGCTTTATTCAAGTTAATTATATGAAAGGTACTTCAAGTTCACTCTATTATTAAACTTATTTATCTGATTTCTTTACAATATAACCTAGCCAATTATACATGGTACTGTACAACATATGGATAGATAAAAAATGTAATGAACATGAGAGATCTGAATAGTAGATGAACAGTAATGGAAGTGTATCTTGTTTAAAGTAATAGAAGGATTATTCAAAATGTCTAGATGTGCTCATTTAGATGAGAAAGAAGGAATGCCTCAAGATAACCTCTTTAATATATTTTAAGTGCAACTTCATCCCTAAAAATAACTTTAAAGAATATATTTGAACCACTGGATATTTTTCTCTGGTAGAGGATGCTTCAGTTAAGAAAACTGAGTTTAAAAAGGAAAACTTTTTCCTTGAGAAAACATTTAAATCGAAGTGATATAGATGATAAATGTCATTTCTTACTTCTTTAATTAGTAACAAATATTTTCTTTTACTTTCTTTTGTGTCCTACTCTAAAACATTTGATAACACATACCACATCTCTCTGGCACACACACATATCCTATCACACATATTTCTGTCACACATACTTTATCCCAAGAGTACCCTACTGGCAGCTCTGATAATATCACTGTCAAGTCAGTAAGTTAATTATCAAATATTTATTAATCACCTGATATTTTAAGAACATTGACTAGTATTTTCACAGGGTCATCTTTAAAAGCCACAAAGACTCTTTACATCATCTTTGTCAATGTATTATAACAAAATATAGTCAGGGATATTGAAGATATAGAATTTATTTATGAAAAGACATGGTGCCATTTTCAAATGATCAGGTTGACTGATGATGGCCAAGTCTTATTTTAGATATCAGCACTAATAAAACCAATTTAGATTTAGCAAGATACTAACTAAATCATGAGACAGGATAATATCCAAGAGCAAGTAAGGCTGGTATGTGAGGATAGGAGGAGGTGTGATTCTAAGCAAAAATTCTGTTTTTATGTACCCCAAGATTTTTCTCATTAATCTACTTATTAGCAATGGCTGTCTGAGGGATGTGATGAAATTTAGGTAGCATTTTCCTATCCTATACTTGGATGAGGAAGCAGGAAGAAGATGAGAAAGCACAAAGAAAAAAAAGAGGTAATATGGTGTAATGGGAAAAAAACACTACACTAGAGATCATAGAAATCTGAATTCTACCTCTTTTGTTTACTAGTTGTGTAATAATGGACAGTGGTAACATCTGCATCTCTGAAATTTTTAATATTTCTCCTGGAAATCTTAATTCTGGATTTTGATTCATCTAGCCTAGCAATTTAATAATGTATTCTGCTTAGAAATTAAATTAATAAGTAAATAATGTGTAGCCCTTTCCCAATCTTAAACCAATCAGTTGTTCCATATTCAATTCTAACCATTTCTTCCTGATCTGCATGCAGGATAGCTCAAGGGACAGGTAAGATGGTCTGGTATTTCTGTTTCATTGAGGATTTGACAAATTATGTTGTGATCCACACAGTTGAAGAATTTAGTGTAGTCAAAGAAGTAGTAGATGTTTTTTAGGAACCCTTTTATTTTCTGCATAATTCAACAGAAGTTGACAATTTGTCACATGTTCTTCTGCCTCTGAAAAAAATAGCATGCACATCTGTTCATTCTTAATTTGCATTATTGCTGAAACCAATCTTGTAAAATCTCAATCATACCTTGCTGATGTGTGAAATGAGTGTAATTGTTTGGTAATTTGAACATTCTTTGGCATTACCCTTCTTTAGGATTTGAGCATAAACTGATCTTTTCCCATCCAAAGGTCACAGATGAGTTTTTCAAATTAGCTGTGTTATATTGAATCTCTGGGAGCTTGAAGTTCACTTTTGATTGACAGATAAGTCAGTTGGATAGAATGTTCCCAGAGAGGCATGCGGACTCAGGAGAGAGCAGTTGAGAACCCTGACAGAGGTTCTTGGGTTTTTTACCTGTCCCTGAGGCTAGAGATGAGTGTGGATCCTGGTCTTTGGAGATAGAGACTTGCAAACTCAACCCTGCAAGCTCCTCCTGTGTTTCCTGTACCATTATCAACTTGTATTTGACCACCATCTCTGTGTCTACTGCCCTAGATATTAGGAGTTTGATCATCTTAGTTATCTAGGTTTCCCAGGGCCTGGGAGGGATCTGGGAAGTGGGCAGGAGACAAAGAAGAGGGTGGAAAGGGTGGTATCTCAACTGTTAAGGCTTAAGATCTACTGAAGAAGAAGCTGAAGATTTCCCAGCAGTTTGCCTACTCTGGTTTAGCCCTGGCCAGGCTGTACCAGAGAGAAGCTATCATCTTGATTCCTTCATTGCCTGCAGTTAGTGATTCATTAGTGTCAATTTAAAGTAGGGTCTCCTAATACCTCAATCCCTTGCCATTATCCTTCTTATCAAATATATACAAAGTTTTAAAGTACCTTCCTGAATTGGTTTCCAAAGCTTATTTGGGAAGGGAGTCACGCAGTCAGATTACCAACCCCTCAGCTGAAGAGCACAATAATTAATATCAATTAACCCCAGGTGGGTTCTGAAGGGATAAACCACTTTGACCTAAAGGATCCTGCCTGGGCAACTGTTATAAAGGAGAAGTGCCATCTCTGTACTCCAACTTCATATACATCAAAAGATAGTAGTGACTTCCTTTAATATAACAGCGGTCATATTAAGTGCAGGAATTTAATAGGATCATACTTTTAGGATTTTAAATAGCTCAGTTGGAATTCTTTTACTTCCACTAGCCTTATTGTTAGCAATGTTTCCTAAGGTACACTTGACGTCATTGTCCAAGATGTATGACTCTATATCAATAACTACACCTTTGTGATTATTGATGATATAAATGTCTTTATGTCTTTGTCACCATTTATTAATCTCTTATACTTCTGTTAACTCACTTCCTATTTTTGTTTTAAATCCTCTGGTTATCACCTCTTAAATTAGGATGGTAAAATATGTAATGCCTAATACACAGGGACATTCTGAGGATTAAATGGCATGACACATGTAATGTTCTTTACAAAAATTCTGGATAAATATTAAAAAATTCAAACTCAAAATGAGAGGTTTTGAATGAAATTGATAAATGAAATTTTAAAATGAAATAAAGCCAAAAATGATTAGAGAATATATTGACATACTCAAAGTGCTATCAGTTACTTAGAGTTTATGTCTTAAAAGGTTTCGACGATGGGTGCAGAAAGACAAGAATAGAAACTCCAGAATGATTTCTAAATTAAAACTGGATGAAAGGAGTCCTTAAAATCTCTGAAGGAATAGGGAAAGTAAAATACTTAAAATAGAGACATGAAATTTAGAATACTATCCAGATAGTCTCTAAAAGTGGATGGTAGCTTATGACTCTCAGAGTAATAATATGGATCTCAATTATTTATATAAATTAGGAATTAAAATGTGACAGGTTACTTGTGAAGTGTTTGTTTACAAATAGATAGTTCAGTTTGGTTCAAACTAGATTTAATTGCCACTTTTTTCCCATCAGTATGTTTATCAAATCAGTTCTCTGATTGAATTATTTGCTTATGTTACACTTAGTGAACTTTGTTCC
This sequence comes from Gracilinanus agilis, assembly GCF_016433145.1. Taxonomy (NCBI): domain Eukaryota; kingdom Metazoa; phylum Chordata; class Mammalia; order Didelphimorphia; family Didelphidae; genus Gracilinanus; species Gracilinanus agilis. Next base: position 196,510,726 of record NC_058130.1, read on the forward strand.
AGAGTATTCTCAGACTCCCAAGAATATATTCATGAAAAACATAAATTGAAAATTACAAAATATGTACATATATATGAACAAATAAAACATAATATGCATATATAAAGAGGTCAACCAAATTGTATTTGACATAATTTTCAACTTTTGACATTAATTGTAGCTTATGTGATTACCAAATTGATAGAGTCTAAATATTCTTACTCTTACTAAATCTCTCTAAGATCTACATAGTCACTCAGATGCTAAGACTCTGGCAACTAAATAATAAGAGATATGCTTAACATCACTGGGTGACTTCAGAATTAATCAGATTCCTAGTCTTTTCCGGACTCCAGGAAACTAACCTGTTCTCTTCTTGATGACAGAAATCAGCAAAGATTTTCTCATTTAGTTATTATTCGCCCAAATTTGGGAAAAAGCTTTGAAGAAATATTTTTGAAAGACTTAAAAAGTTTGATCAACACTATAACCAATCATGATTCTTATAAAATAGATACAAAATACTGTCTATCTCTGGACAAAGGGTGAAGGACTCAATATGAAGAATGAGACATACAATTTTAGACATGACCATTGCATTGTGTTTAGGTTGATTATGCCTATATGCAAGAAGTTTTTTTCCTCCCCTTTTGGAAGGGGGAAATGGAAAGGAACAGAAAATAAATGTTTGTTAACTGAAAAAAAAAGTTTTAAACATTTGTACAAAGAAACCTAACCACAGAAAACTCTCAAGTCAACCAGTTAAATGGAAGCAAAGATAATTCATTATGCTTGCTTTTATGAACTTTTTGGAAAGTTTTCAATCTTTTTGGAAGCCTGTGGAGCCATAATGATTCCCATTTTGTTTTTTCCCTTTTGGAATGTAAGTAGAAAATACTTTTTTCTAAAATAGAAAGCATTTATTAAATACGCAAAACAAGTATGCTCTGAGAACACAAAATTAAAGATTGATTAACTGCCCTCAGAAACAAACTTATATTTCATCTGAGGTAACAGCATATAAACCTATAAATATAAACAAGATACATAAAAAATAAATATAAGCTGATAATCAGGGGCAAAAGAAGGCCCTAGCAATTACAAAGATCAGTAATGTCCTCAGTCAGTAGTAAGAGTTCAAATAATCATTAATATAATCTTATTATTATAAGGGAACCATTACTTTGATTGGTTAGCTGACTTTTGTCTCACCCCTCTGCATGGTGATCCTGTACTCTGTGTATGGTAACACATATTATATGTAAGAGCACTTTTTGTTTCCAGTCCTGTGTATTCTATATGTATTCCAATATTTGAACAACTATCTTTTTTTTAAAAAATCAAATTGGATGTCCAATAAGCATCTCAACCCCACAAATCTTGAAAAAAGTAACTCATTTTCTCTCCCCTCATCTTCCTCCTGCTATACTCCCCCTCCTAACTTTCTCTTCACTGTTAAGGGAATCAACTTTTCAAAAAATACAGTTATATCTTTAACTCTTCACTTTGACCTCACATATCCTGTGAGTGGTCAGGAATTGTTGTTTTAATCTTTGCAACATCTGTCATATATATCCAATTCTCACCACTCATACAGACACTACATCTGCCTAGTCTCTTATCACCTTTCACCTACAACTTCTACTGCTAAAATAGTGCTAATAGTATCATAATACTACTATAGTTCTAATATAATAACCTTCTAATGGATATCATCATCACAACTTCCTTCCCACTTAATCTATCCTCAGAAGTTCAACTATCAAAATGATTTTCCCAAGTTCAGTTAACCTTGCTCCCTATTCAATAGACTCCAGTGCTTTTCTCTTTCCTTCAGGATCAAAGAAAAATATTTTATTTTTCAGGTAAAACCCATCACAACCTGGCCCTTTCTGAACTTTCCAGTTTTCTCACACCTCCCATTCCATATACTCTATATTTTTCTCAAAATGTACATCTTAGAAATTTTAAAGGGACAATGTGTAAGTTTTCAGATTATGACTGGGGCAATTATCAGCAATAAAGGAAAAGTCATGTTAAAGTATAAAAAGCCAAGTTACAGCACAATGTGGATGTTGTAGACTTAATTCTTCAAAAGTCATAGAAATCCTATTTTTTTCAGAAGGCTAATAATAAATTTTTACCTAGACCTATGAAACTTCATAATGAATCTTCTCCTTCCTCCCAACTCCCAAAGGATTAGCTGGAAGAGAAGGCATAAATACCACCATTGTTTTTCTTCATGTCTATAGTCAACCAACTATAGGTGAAAGGAATGATTTTATAGGATACAAAGTAATGTATATTTCTATAGCATGATCTACTATTGTGGAACACATATTTTAGAGTCCTTAAAAATGACTCTAAAAATTATTAATTCCATCTCCTCATTTTATAAAAGAGGAAAGAGAGGTCCAGAAAAACTAAGTGATGTGGACAAATGGGAATTCTCTTTCTATCTCTTTACTGGAGGTTCTATTTATATCCTGCAACTTTTCTGAAGTTGTTAATAGTTTCACTTAATTTTTTGGCCAATTTTCTAGGATTCCCAGCTCTACCATCATTTCATTTGCAAAGAATGATAGTTTTATTTCCTCATTGCCTATTCTAATTCCGCCAATTTCTTCTCTTCATTGCAGTAGCTACTATTTCTAGTACGACACTGAATAGTAGTGGTGATAAAAGGTATTCTCATTAGACTCCTGATCTTATTGGGAAGGCTTCTAGCTTATCCACATTATAGATGTTTGCTTATGATTCCAGATAGATGCTATTTATCATTTTGAGGAATGCTCCATTTACTGTAATGTTCTCTAATGTCTTTAATAGGAATGAGTGTTGTATTTCGTCAAAAGTTTTTTCTTCATCTATTGAAATAATCATGTTTTCTATTGATTTTGTTACTGATATTTCAATTTTGGTGATAGTTTTCCTAGTAGTAAGTCATCCTTGTATTCCTGGTATAAAACCCAATAGTGTACGATCATTATGAAATAGTGCTATGATTTCCTTTCAGTGTTTTTTAAATTTTTGCATCAATATTTATGAGAATATTGATCTGTAGTTTTCTTTTTTCTTTTCTGTTTTTATTCTTCATGATTAATTCAGCACAATATTTGTGTCATAAAAGGAATTTGGCAGTGTTCCTTCTTTAGCTATATTCTTAAATACCGTATATTGTATTAGACTTAATTGTTCATTAAATGTTTGGTAGAATTCACTTGTAAATCCATCTGGAATTTTTTCTTAGGGATTTCATTGAAGGCTTATCTAATTTCTTTTTCAAAGATGGGATTACTTAAGTATTCTATTTTTTCTTCCTTTAATTGGGCAGTTTATTTTTATTTAAATACTCATCCATTCACTTAGATTATCACACTTATTGTCATGTAATTGGGCAAAATAACTCCTAATATTTGGTTTAATTTTCTCTTTGTTGGTTGAAATTTCAATCCTTTTCATTTTTAACACTGGTAATTTGGATTTCTTCTTTCTTTTTTAATCAAATTGTATATTTTATTGATTTTTCACAAAATCAACTTATTTATTAGTTCAATGGTTTCCTTATTTTCCATTTTATTAATCTTTCCTTTGATTTTCAAAATTCTAATTTGGTGTTTAGTTATGAGATTTAATTTATTCCTTTTCTAGTTTTATTTAAGTGGAATATACTATTCATTGTTCTGTTCTATGCATGTTTTATTGATGTAAGTATTTATAAATATAAAGTGTCCCCTAAGTACTGTTTTGGCTGCATTAAAAATTTTTTGTACATAGTCTTTTTGTTGACATTCTCTTTAATGGAATTATTGATTATTTCTTTCATTCACTCATTCTTTAAGATAAAATTATTTAGTTTTCAATTAGTTTTTAGTGTTTTTATTAGCCTTTTGTCCAGTATAATTTTTGAACATAATTTTATGGAAAATTTTGTTGTCTAAAGAGGATGCATTCTACATTTCTGCTTTTCTGCACTTGATTGTGAGGCTCTTAAGTTCTATTAAATGATCAATTTTTGTGAAAGAGACATATATCATGAAAAAGGGATACATCTTGGGGCAGCTGGGTAACTCAGTGGATTGAGAGCCAGGCCTAGAGACAGGAGGTCCTAGGTTCAAATCTGGCCTCAGACACTTCCCAGCTGTGTGACCCTGGGCAAGTCACTTGACCCCCATTGCCTACCCTTACCAATCTTCCACATATAAGTCAATACACAAAAGTTAAGGGTTTAAAATTAAAACAAAAAAAAGGAATACATTTTTCTATTCTTATTCAGTTTTCTCCAGAGGTCTATCAAGTCTAACTTTTCTGAAATTCAGTTTATTTTGAATTTATTTTTGGTTTGATTTATCTAACTTTGAGAGGGAATGGTTAATGACTCCTACTAACACAGTTTTGTTGCCTCATGTAACTCAGTCAATTTCTCCTTTAGGAATTTTGAGGCTCTGCCATTTGACGCTTGTGCTATTTGGTGTATATATATTTTATATTGATATGACTCCATTGTCTATGGTTCTTTTTATCAATGTAATTTCTTTCCTCATCTCTTTTAATTAAGGCAATTAAGATAGATTTCTATATCTTAGCTGAATCTGGATTCATTCTAACTTTGTGCCAATTCTACTTAAAGTAGGGTTCAAGCATTGCCCCATGAAACTCATCTTTCCTTTTTTTGTATTAAGTTTTATAGGCCTACTCATGTGAGATAATTTACCCCCACCTTTTTCTCCTTTCCTTTTGTCCCAGTGTTTTCCTCTTTCTCATCCCTTCCTTTTTATATCATCCTATACTATTCAACTTTTTGATCTCTATGTATAAATGCTCCTATTAACTGCCTAATAGTGATAAAATTCTTAAGTATCCTCAGTACCTTAAGTATTCTAAGTGTTTTAGGTGTCTTAGGTTCTTCAAGTATCATAGATATCTTAAGCATCTTCATGATCACCTTCTTAATAGTAATGTTTAACCCAATTGTTTCCTTTGATTATTTTAAGTATCTTGAATACTTCTTGAGTATTTTAGTTATTACTTTCCCATGCAAGTTATATAATAAGATTAGCTCCATTGTTTCTCTTGATTACCTTAAATAAATTAAGTACTTCGAGTATATCTTGTACCATGAACATCTAAATATCCTAGTCATCTTTTTCCCGTGCAGGGATGTGATTAGTTTTTAAGCATTTTGGAATATAGAATTTTCCCCAACTATTATAAATACTATGTTTTTCTCTCCATCCTATTCATACTCCCCATTCATTCTTTTCTCTCTTCTTTCATTCTATCCATTCTCAAAAGTAGTTAGCTTCTGACCCCCAGTTTGCCTTATTTTATATCAGCATCTTTCCTTCTTTTATCCCTTTTCCTTCCTACTTCCCTTTAGGATAAATTAGATTTGATTACTACCAATGCTTCTTTGTTTCACTTCTCCCCTGGCACTATAAATATTTTGTGCCAGTCTTCTATGATTTTGGGACTGAACAATTATTTCACCACTTCTTTTTGTGGGTTATGCTTATCTAGAATTTTTAAAGGAGTTATATCATTGTTTGGAGGGTAATTTGGCAGAGATGAGATGGGTTTGTGTACCATCTCCACTATCTTGGTTCTTCCTCCTTCCTTTGTATGTCAAAAGCCTTTGTCATTATCTTCAATTTTTAACTCCTTCACTCTAGTATCTAATGAAAAAATTGACTTTCTTGGGGCAATGTCAATCCCTAATCACATATCCTTGGTTCCATGTCTCACTAATTGATATGTCTGCCTTAAGTCTCTTACTGTTTCAGTTCCTCTTCCCCATAATTGTCAAAGTTATATCTCTAAACTTTGCTGTCTTTTTATTGTTTCTTGGGTTACATTTCTTAAAATGTACTTAAAGTCTTTCACAAACTTTCTTGAAATGTCCAAATAGAAATATATTAATGTCATTCATGCTTTCTATAGAGGATAAAACCCATCATCTTATTTCTTATACATACTTTATAGGTCCATGACCAAATAAATCATCCTTATTTTAGGATTCAAAAGCTGTTCTAAAGGCTGTTTTTATCAATAGCTCTAGAAGGATTAATTGCCAGTTCTCCTGAAAAGACATCAAAACCTATTAGTTCCTAATAGTACATCCTCCAAAAGCCTCTATTTTTCAGCTAAATAAGAGAATTTCCATCTAGATAGGATGAAGACATACACACATAAAACATATAAGAGATAGTACCAGGCAGGGTGTATTTAAATGCCAAAAAAAGTGATATGACCAAAACGTGGAAAAACACCTCATCACTAAGTAGTTATGTATGTATTTTAAAATATTAATTAAGATTAAATATATTTAATCTAAAATACTTTATATCAGGATCTTGGCTCCATAACTCTGGATATTTGCTAAAAAAATTTAAAAAATTAAAAAAAAACTTCATTCCAAGCTATCTCAAGTGAAGAGATGTTAAGAAAAACTAAATAAAAGGAAAATGAAGTCTGTTGAACAATAACAAAAAGACTATCAGAGAGAATTCCTGATGCCCACATATAGTCATGACGAATGTACAGAAATATTCAAAACTTCTTCCTCCCCGACACACACTGGTGAGAGCAATAGAATGCTCATCTTTTTCAAATAGCTAGAGACAGACTGGGAAGTTAGCTAAAGAAAATTCATGCACAGTTTCCTTGTAAGTAGTAAAGGGGTGAATTAAAGTTCTGATATTTTATAAGCAAATAGCCATAATTTCTTAAAAGAATATGCAAAATATTTTTTCCAAAAAACAAAAATTTTGTTTTTTATCTCACATTGCCCTGAAACAAACAAATCTCTGGAAACATTTAAAGTTCATCTTATATATCAACTGCTAAATGAAGCCTTTCCTTATCTCCCAGCTATCAGATAGAATTCTTATCTTTGCAGTTCATATTTTCCGTTAGTCTTATCTCATTGAAATCTCTTGTTTTTATTTTTTGGAAAATGTTATTTATTTATTTATTTAATTCATTCATTCATTAAGAATATTTTCCCATGGTTATAAGATTTATGTTCTTTCCCTTCCCTCCCACCTCCCATAGCTGATGCACAATCCCACTGGGTTTTACATTTGTCATTGATCAAGACCTGTTTCAATATTATTGATATTTGTTCTAGGATGATCATTTAGAGTCTATATCCACAATCACATCCCCATCAACCCATGTAATCAAGCAGTTGTTTTTCTCATATGTTTCTGCTCCTATAGTTCTTCCTCTGAATATGGATAGTGTTCTTTCTCATAAATCCCTAAGAATTGTCCTGGATCATTGTGTTGTTGCTAGTAGAGAAGACCATTACATTTGATTGTACCACACTGTATCAGTCTCCGCATACAACATTCTCCTGGTTCTGCTCTTTTTACTCTACATCAATTCCTGGAGGTCATTCCGGTTCACATGGAATTCCTCCAGTTCATTATGCCTTTGAGCATAATAGTATTCCATTACCAACAGACACCACAATTTGTTAAGTCATTCCCTAATTGAAGGACATCCTCTCATTTTCCAATTTTTTGCCAGCACAAAGAGCATGGCTATAAATATTTTTGTACAAGTCTTTTTTTCTATGATCTCTTTGGGGTCTAAACCCAGTAGTAGTATGGCTAGATCAAAGGGCGGGCAGTCTATGCCTTTGGTCATAGTTCCAAATTGCCACCCAGAATGGTTGCATCAGTTCACAACTCCATCAGCAATGCATTAATGTCCCAATTTTGCCATATTCCCTCCAACATTTATCACTTTCCTTTGTTGCCATGTTAGCAAATCTGCTAGATATAAGGTGGTACCTCAGAGTTGTTTTGATTTGCATTTTTCTAGTTATAAGAGATTCAGAATACTTTTTCATGTGCTTATTGATAGTTTTGATTTCTTTATCTGAAAATTGCTTATTCATGTTCCTTGCCCATTTATCAACTGGGGAATGGCTTGATTTTTTTATACAATTGATTTAGCTCCTTATAGAATTGAGTAATTAGACCTTTGTCAGAGGTTTTTGTTATAAAGATTTTTCCCACAATTTGTTGCTTCCCTTCTAATTTTGGTTGCATTCATTTTGTTTGTACAAAACCTTTTTAATTTAATGTTATCAAAATTATTTATTTTACATTTTGTAATTTTTTCTAACTCTTTCTTGTTTTTAAAATCTTTCCTTTACCAAAGATCAAACAAGTATACCATTCTGTGTTCACCTAATTTATTTATAGTTTCCTAACTCTATGAGTTATTGCTCAAGTCCCTTCTTATGAATAAATGATGATCCTCCTTATAAATATTGTCTGTTGAAAAAATGATAATAGCTGATTAGAAAGCATAAAAGGGTACTGGCTAATACATATATCCCTTCCATATATTGACTTTCCCCATCAGAGTTTCAACACTTTGTGATTTGGCAGAAGAAATTATATGGGCCAGAGACAACACACAAGGGCCAAAAGAAGACCCAGAAAAAGTTTAGAACCTGAGAAATGTATAAAATAAATGTATGATATTGTATAATATCAACACATTTTATCTTTACATAGAAAAAATATAAACATATTTTAAAAGTTAAAATAAGTAAAAAGTTAAGGTTTTTAAAAAGAATGTGAAAGCCAAGAAATAATAAAGAAAGACTAGAAATACTAACATTTACTTACTTATAGCCTATACTTAAATACTTAGCACAAATGAACAATAAAGTACTATAAATACTCTATAAAAGAAAAAGAAAAATAATCAGACTTCTCTTGTAAAAACAGTTCAAAAAATTTACACAGATTTTCCATATTTTGGGGATGCTGTGCCTCTAAACCCCATGATATGGAAGGGATATATACCTTATTTTCAACTCCAAAAGCACTAAGGCATGGTAGAAATATTTATATATGCACAAACATGCACAATATACATATATTTACACAACCATACTTGTAAAGACTTGTACATTTTACATATGTATAAAACAAAAATGTGTATGTGTGTATATATGTATATATATATATATATGTCTGTATACATACAAACGCATACATCTAAATATGTATTTCTACTTTTAAATATGTATGTATTTCTACTATTTACGAATATGCATTTCTACTTTTAACCTCTTTAGAATTTAGAAAGAAACTTTTCCAGGGACACAAAAGAACCCTTTTTTTTTTTTTTTAAAGAGGGTAAAGAGACATTGTGACAAACATCAGTGGTCATGAACTATCCTTGCTTTAAATAACTATAGTGAATGTTGTGGGCAATGTGTAAAGCAAGAGAAGATGGACAAAATAGCTCTATTTCTTGCCCTGTCCTTTCTTCTTTGCTTTTTCCTCCAAATATTTATCTTTCCCTTTTTATTCTCTGCTCTTCTATGACAATATTCAAACATTTCATTTTTTTAAAAAAAGAAAACATCATGACAATTTGACTTGGACTAAGAGATCAGTTTTTAAAAAGCTGCTAAAATGTTGCCATTTTGAGACAACTGAAATTATTTTAATAATTTTGTTCTTTGCTCCATTTTCAGCTGTGGTCAATCTTGTAGAATTCAAAATGAGGCTTGAATCTGCAATAAATAACCTGAAATTTTGTTTTGTTTTTATTTGTAAGTTCACCTTTAAGTGACTATATAGCATTTTTATACTTAATAAATAGAAGCCTACCTAGGATTATTATTCAGTAATCAGATAATTCAAAAAATAACAACTCTTGCAGGGGTGATTTATTGTAACTTTACAATTCTGAGAAACATTAAAAATGAACAAAATTCATATTTCTATTCCATGATATGCAATCTTTCAAGGACAGTATTATGTATTAATTAATCATTCAATCATAATATATTAAGCAGAAGGTAGGCTGGGGGTGTCACTTAATCTCTTAATCTCTTACTGCTCTAAAGCAGAGGCATCAAACATGTAGCCTCCATTTTTCCTTCCTTCCTTCCTTCCTTCCTTCCTTCCTTCCTTCCTTCCTTCCTTCTTTCCTTTTGTTAATTACCACTTTCATTACCTAAAAGAGTTGTCACTAGTACTTGAAGCAGGAAGACAAACTGAGATCAAGTTTGTTTGAATTATAAAACAATGACATAAGGATATAGCAAGACAACCTAAGTATCATCTTGCCTGTTGGCAAATTTTTCTTGTTATTTGTTATCAGGGCAGGTTCACTTTGACTTTATCTTCATAAGAATCTTCATTTTCTATTTTATAGAAATATATATATATATATATATATTTCTCCACTATATAATTTTCTAGGAAAATTAGCTCCACACTCCAAAGTTCTGTAAAAGATCTATCTGCCTAAACTTTGAACAGAGATATAACTAGGAGAGGTCAACCATGCTTTTGTCTGGGGAGAAGAATTGAGAAGGCACTTGTAGTTTTTTAGAATCTTATAAAGAAAACTGTTTAACCCACTTCCTCTGGGTAGCTACTTCCCAGACTGACTCCAGCCTCATCTTGTCTCCCAAAACTTCTTTATTCTCCAACCTCCTGTCTTCCACACAAAGATTTGTTATATGCTTGTGTAGTTTCATCCTTGCAGTAATTACGCATTGTTGAGAGCATGAGGCTTTAGGGTAGATGTGTCATTCTTTGCTCCTAGTCTATGCATTCTTTCTCTCAATTTCTATAGTCTCATGCCAAGGATTATGAGATCTTCAGGATCTGACTTTGCCTGTTGACATTTTATTGGTAGTGGATAAAACTTCTTGAGAGTGATATTGGTCTTGTAGTTAACAAAACTCCAGGATTTTAAAAGTAAAATTGGAAGGATTTAGGGATAAATCATTATAGCTGGAGAAATAATCTTCTTTTGTTGATACTGCTGACCTCTATTTTTTTTACCTATGGGATAATGAAACAATATGTTTGTTTCTGGGGTTTGCCTCTTCTCTCCTTCCCTACATGTGGGAAAGTAATTGAAGCAGAGTTTTTTGAAATTACTTTAAATATTCTCCTTTTAGGCCTACCCTTCCACCCCTCCAGTTAAAAAGCTAATATGATGGCATAGTCTTGATTTTATTGCCCCACAAACAAATACTGCCACTTACTATTCTGACTTCAAACTTTGGCTTTGATTTCCTTTTGAGCAATTTGTTTTAATCCACTAAACCCAGACTACTACTTCCTCATACTTGAATTGCACCAATCTGGGACCTGGATCTTTCAGATAGGATTAGTCACTGTTTGTTTCTCATCTTCCACAAGCATCATTATCTGAAATCAAAGGGCTGGGTTCCATATTAGTATAGTGTGATGACTTGAATACTATACTACCTGAAGTACTGGGCAAGGAATTGCTTCTTTTTGTACAATGTCTTTTTTTTTTTAAAACTCTTAACTTCTGCGTATTGGTTCCTAGGTGGAAGAGTGGTAAGAGTGGGCAATAGGGGTCAAGTGACTTGCCCAGGGTCACACAGCTGGGAAGTGTCTGAGACCAGATTTGAACCTAGGAACTCCCGTCTCTAGGCCTGACTCTGAATCCACTGAGCTACTCAGCTGACCCCTGTACAATGTCTTTTAGGGGAAAATGTCCTATTCTTTTCACATCTATATTCCTAAGAGCTCTCATGCTCTCATTCCTCAGCAGCTATTGAATGATAATTGCCCACTGGTCATCATTAAATTGACACAGAACCCAGGTATAAGTCTGTAAAGCAACTGTCCAAAAAGTCATCCAGCATAAATGCAAGACCTGCAGTTGAAGAAAGGCCTTGTTTACACCACAATACCTCTGCAAATGTTGGAGTGAGTTGATAGTCAAATATAAGTTTTACTGGCTGAAAACTATTGTGTTCATTTTGGAAAAGAAATGTTGAAGAATAGTGATATCAGAGAGCTGAGAAACAGAGAAACACTTGTTCATGTGTGTGTGTGTGTGTAGAGGAAGATATTGAAAAGATGGGGTTTTAAATCTTGTAGAACAATATATATACAAAAAAGTGTCAAAATATGCCTCCTAGGAAACCCATGTTTTGATCTTAAAAGCACCTGCAAAGCACAAAAGCAGGCAAACTCTTGAGTGGATTGAAGCCCATGTTCTGTCAGGCTTTCCGTCCTATCAATTGTTTGAGGAAGAAAGACTTCTATGGAGTCAGAAAGAATCTCAAAGGCTATGCTGATGGCTGACAGAGCAATATATCTTCCTATGACATCAAAAACAAAGCTACAAATGGAAAGGGTGATGGAAGCGACATTGGGGAGGGGAAAGATGCAGAAAAAAGGTCATGGCAAAAATCTCTTATGAGTCATGGCATTATATGTGTTAATATGACTAAATTCAAAATGTTTAGATATGAGTAACTGAAAAAAGATAGTTGTATGCAGGCAAAACCTTAATGTGAGTAAAGTGGCAATGTTCAGATTAGGATATAAAGCCAAATAAAGCATCATTCAGGGAGAGGAGAAAGGTCTCTTGTCTAATGCATCCAAGAGACCCCTAGTTCTATAGCTCCTTCTGTTGAAGTGAAAGCATAAGGGAACTAAAAACCTTCCCTAAATTACATGCAATTTAACAACATGGAGCTGTTAGTGGAGCTGTACTCCACTGGCTTTTTAGTTTTCAAATGTGGTTCATGATTGCTTGTGAAAGAAATGTTTCAGCACTCATCTGCTGGTCGAGCTGATATGGAAGAGCCTTTCAATCAAGATAAAAAAAGAGATCCTTTATCAACACCTCTACCACCAACTAGCCATATAAAGAAGTAACCTTCTGTATAATTAAAACAGCCATATTTTCCTTTTTTTTTCCCTTTCTTTCCTCATGCCAGTGACCTCTGACCACTGGACACATGTACTCACCAGGTATACTCATGAGTGTTTCCATACTTAGAGACATCATTTCTTTCAACTTTTTTAATTGCAAGCTTGAAATTCTAAACATAATTAAAATTTTCTTAACTAGGTTGATGAAAATTCAAAGTCCTATCTTTCATTTTTTACTTAGCATGCTCTACTTTGGTCTTTTAAGAATCTTTTCATAGATCAAGGCTGAATTCTCTTTCTACATTTATAGACATATCTAAATTTATTTCTATCTACACATAGCTATAAATAGGCTTCACTTAAATAATAATGGAGTATTAGTCTTCATGCTAATTTGAAGGGTACTTATATGATTCAAATTTTCATATTTTTTGTTAACCTTGAAGGTAGATGTTTTACCAATTAAATTAAAAACACAATATTTTTTCATTGTTTGCTTTAAAATTTGTGAAATAAAATCAACAAGTATTTATTTTCATGCCTACTATGAGCCAAGTCTTGTGCTAAGTACTGAAGACTAAAAGAAAGGCAGAGACAGTCCTTGATCTTGAGGAGCTCACATAGAGTTTTACTCTTTCTCAATCTATAAAATTTATTTTTCCACAATTAAAAATATTAAGGGAAATCCAGTCTTTTCTTTTATAATTGGCACTTATCTATTAGCTGCTTGGCATGTGTAAAGAAAAGAGAAATAGCATATCAGAGGACTATCAAAAAATGTAGTCTATACTACATCCAGACTATTTCTATCTGATGCCAAAGTAATCAACTATTTAAAAAATCATATCAATAGGAAAATAACACTATTCCATATGTGAATAAAACATTAGTGGGTCACTTTTTTTCATTTTTAGTTAGTAATTAAGTAATAATAGAAAATTTTATTTTCATAGCCCACCATAGTATGGAGGGGGCACTTCACAAGAAGACTATGCCAGTGAAATACAAGCTTTGGCAGGTTCTATGGTGCTGTTCAGGCTCTAAGAATGGGCCTGACAACAGACTGTGTCTGTTTGTACTAAATAAGAACTAGCCTAATATAGAACAGAGAAGTTCATCTGCAGTAGCTTGACTACTTAATGATTTTTTCTCCATAAAGAAATACAATACAAAAAAATACCAAACGTCTTTCAAATTTGTGTATCCATCTTCAATTTCTACAGTCATTGTTAGAGAAGTTTAAAAAAAAGATCATGGTGTTATTAAACATATAGTTTTTAGTCAAATAAACAATAATATCTAGTCCGGTACTAAAATACAAGATCTTTCTTTCTACTGACAGTGAATAGGCATATTACTTGCAAAACTAAATAAAATAAACATTGACATTGTTGTTAAAAATGAATCCATAAATATAAAGATATTCATTGTACTTCATATCCAAAGTTTATGACACATATGTGTGTAAACACACACATTTATTTTATTTTTTCCTTTCCAATTTTAATGAGTATATCTGCATTTTTGAAGGGAATTGCTTAATTAATGAAATCATAACTCCATTTGATTATATCAAATTTTTTCAGGACCAATCATCATCCTCATTTATTTTACATAGTGAAGAAATACAATCTAATAGAAAATTTGATCATTTAATATCATATTTACTATGATAAGTATTTGCTTAGTAAAGATTACTAAGAAATTAGTTGTAGCTTTTGTACTAAGATAATGAGAAATTGTATAAAGAACATAATAAGACCAAGTTAAAACAATATGTATTTTGGAACTTGATAACTTTAATAGAAAAATAGGTGTAGGCAAATAGGCAAAAAGTTTTGTAAAAAAAATGTGGTTCACTTCTTAGAAGTAAACATCAAAGTGAAAATCTACAGTGAGTGCAATGTACACTCCATTCCTCCACTAACTCAATTTGGTGTCCACCTTATTTTCCCACAATGTCTAAGCTTTATAAGTTGTCCATCTAACTATACATGCTATGCATTATTTAACCGGTTGGCTTTTCTGTGAAAAAAAACTTTTTTTATCTCATTTATTTATTTCCCTTTAAAAACTATTTAGAATATTTTTCCATAGTTACATGATTCATGATTTCCACTAGGTTATACGTGTATCATTGTTCAAATCCTATTTCCATATTATTCATATTTACAGTAGGCTGATCTTTTAACATCAAAACCTTAATCATATCCCTATTGAACCACTTGATCAATCATATGTTTTTCTTTTGTGTTTCTGTTCCCCCAGTTCTTTTTCTGGATGTGGATAGCACTCTTTCTCATAAGTTTCTCTGTATTGTCCTGGGTTATTGCATTGCTGCTAATAGAAAAGTCTATTACATTCGATTGTGCCATAATGTATCAGTCTCTGTGTATAATGTTCTCCTGGTTCTGCTCATTTTGCTCTGCATCAATTCCTGGAGTTCTTTCTAGTTCACATATAATTCCTCCAGTTCATTATTCCTTTCAGCATAGTAATATTCCATCACCATCAGATATAATAATTTGTTTAGCCATTGCCCAATTGATGGACACACCCTCATTTTTCAATTTTTTCTACTACAAAGAGCATGGCTATAAATGATTGTGTACAAGTATTTTTCCTTATTATCTCTTTGGGATACAAACCAATCAGTGGTATAGCTGGGTCAAATGGTAGGTAATCTTTTAAAGCCCTTTGTGCATAGTTCCAAATTGCCCTCCAGAATGGTTAGACCAATTCACTACTCCACCAGCAGGATATTAGTTTCCCAATTTTACCACATCCCATCCAACATTTATCACTTTCCTTTGCTGCCATATTTGCAAGTCTAATAGGTGTAAGGTGGAACCTCAGCATTGTTTTGATTTGCATTTCTCTAATCAGGAAGGATTTAAAACACTTTTTCTTGTGCTTATTGATAATTTTGATTTCTTTATCTGAAAACTGTCTATTCATGTCCTTATATATTTGGGAAATTAAACCTTTTTCATAGAGTTTTGTTATAAAAATGTTCTCCCAGTTTGTTGCTTTCCCTCTAATTTTGGTTGTATTGGTTTGTTTGTACACAACTTTTTTAACTTGATATAATCAAAGTCATTCATTTTACATTTTGTAATGTTTTGATCTCTTCCTTAGTTTTAAATTCCTTCCTTTATCACAGATATAACAGGTATACTATTCTATGTTCATCTATTTATGTATGCTTTCACTCTTTATATTTAAGTCATTTACCCATTTTGAATTCATCTTGGTATAGGGTGTAAGATGTTCATTTAAACCTAGACTTTCCCATAGCATTTTCCAATTTTCCCAACAGTTTTTGTCAAATAGCAAGTTCTTGTCCCCAAAACTAGGATCTTTGGGTTTATCGAACACTAGCTTGCTGAGGTCATTTACACCTAGTCTAGTCCATTGATCCACCCTTCTGTCTCTTAGTCAGTACTATATTGATCATGTATTTATTTTTAACATTCATTTTAAAACAATTTTTTTTGTATTCTCTCTCACCCTCCAGGCTCTCTTCCACCCATTGAAAAGGCAAGAAATTAATCAATTATACATGTGAATTCATGCAAAATATATTTCCATATTAGTTATGTTGCAAAAAAATCCAAGAGAAATAAAAAAAATTAAATAGAATATTCTTCCTTCTGCATTCAGAATTTGTTAATTCTATTTCTTGGAGATGGATAGCATTTTGCATCATGAGTCCTTTGGAATTGTCTTAGTTTACTGTCTGAATCAGAGTACTGAAACCTTTCACAGTTGAGCATATTGTTACACTATGTAGTTTTCTCCTGGTTCTACTCGCTTTTCTTTGGATCACTCATATAAGTCTTTATTTTCCAAAACCATGCTACTCAAGATTCTATCACAATCATATACAACAGCTTGTTCAGCCATTTCCCAATTGATGGGAAACCCTGCAATTTTGAATTTTACAGTGCCAAAAAATGAGTTGCAATAAATAATTTTTAGAGATAAAGGTTCTTTCCCCTTTTTCTTTGATCTTGTTGGATTGTAAACCTAATAGCAGTATCACTGGGCCAAACGGTATTGCATTATTATAATCTTACAGGTAGAGTTCCAATTTTTTCTCCAGAATATTTGCAACACTTGTGAAAAGAATTAAGAAACCTTTCTTTTTTAATCTAGATT
This sequence comes from Gracilinanus agilis, assembly GCF_016433145.1. Classification (NCBI taxonomy): domain Eukaryota; kingdom Metazoa; phylum Chordata; class Mammalia; order Didelphimorphia; family Didelphidae; genus Gracilinanus; species Gracilinanus agilis. The sequence continues at coordinate 196,527,558 of NC_058130.1, forward strand.
TTATTTAGAATTGTCTAACATGCATTGGGGCTCACAGTAATCTGTATTAGCACCCAATAATCAGCATATAATTAATCTCACCATATCTTGTGAATTCTTGTGTTCAGACTCAGACACTCTCCATTGTATTTTCAAATACCATTGACAAGCAAATGTTCTCTGTTTCATGCATTGCTTGACTACAAACATGCATTGCTTGACTATAAATAAAATTTACTTTGTGTCAGACTGTTCTGAGCACTGAAGATAAAAAGAAAAGCAAAAAATAGTAAAGGAAATGTTTCCCTAAAGCAGGGGTCGGCAACCTTTTTGGCTGTGAGAGCCATAAATGTCACATTTTTTAAATGTAATTTTGTGAGAGCTGTACAGTGCTCATTTTTGCCTCAGTTTCCTCACTTATAAAATGAGCTGAAGAAGGAAATGGGAAAATTAATAATTAATGAACAAATTAATGAACAAATTAATGAACAAATTAATTAACATAATTTAAGATAATTAATGAACAAAAGTATCACTATTGTTTTTATACAGCAAGGAATAATGTATTAATCTGAGACTACTTGTTTTAGGGGACTCTTCAGGACAGGGATCGGCAACATTTGGCTTTTTTTTTTTTTTTTAACCCTTAACTTCTGTGTATTGGCTCCTAGGTGGAAGAGTGGTAAAGGTGGGCAATGGGGGTTAAGTGACTTGCCCAGGGTCACATAGCTGGGAAGTGTCTGAGGCCAGATTTGAACCTAGCACCTCCAGTCTCTAGGCCTGACTCTCAATCCACTGAGCTACCCAGCTGCCTCCTAGATATGGCTCTTTCTGCAGGAGCCATGAAGTAAATTTTTTTTTCAGGCGCTGTCACAGGAGCATGCACTGTGAGCACTGTACAGCTCTCACGAAATTACATTTAAAAAATGTGGCATTTATGGCTCTCACAGCCAAAAAGGTTGCCGACCCCTGCTTTAGGGAAACATTTCCTTTACTATTTTTTGCTTTTCTTTTTATCTTCAGTGCTCAGAACAGTCTGACACAAAGTAAATGCTTAATAAAGGCTAATAGATTGACTGATTCTTGGCCTTGCTGCTGCTTTTCACAGTCAATCACCCTCTTTGACTTGAGTCTTCTTTCTCAGTTTTTGAGACCTCAGTCTTTCTTATCTATCCTCTTACATATCTAACTACACTTCTTTACTGAATTTTCATCAGATCATGCCCTCTAATCATGAATATCCCACAGTGCTCTGTCCTGGGCCCTCTTTTTTTGATTGATTCACCAGTACCAACTATAACCATTTGCTCAGTATGTATAACCAAGCTCGAATTTGCAATAAGAAGATAAGAAACTATAATCCACTTCAATTTGTTTGTCGTTTTTCTCCTTATCAGGTGAGGAAATATTAGTTCACTTGTAAAATGTTATATAGGAGCATATTTAGGTATAGTATTACTGCACAAAACAGTAATCATCAGTGGAAGGAAAAATTAGGTCATGTAAAATTTAGAAATAAACTCAATTAAGCAAAATTACAATGAAGTTATTGAGAGATAAAATGGGAAGACCATGGAAATGATATGTAAACATTTCTATAATAAACTCTTTTGTCCTTCAATTATATAAGTAGCTATTTTGTTGCTGTTCAGTTGTTTTTCAATTGTATCTCACTTCATGGCCATGTTTTCTTTTATTTATTGATGAAGATACTAAAATATTTTCCTATTTCCTTCTTCAGCTCATTTTATAAGTGAGGAAACTGAGGCAAAAATGTTAATGACTTGCCCAATGGGAAATGAATAGGCAATTTTCAGATAGAGAAATCAAAACTATCAATAAGCACATGAGAAAGTGTTCTAAATCTCTAATAATTAGAGAAATGCAAATCAAAACAACTTTGAGGTATCACCTCACACCTAGCAGATTGGCTAAAATGACAATAGGGGAGCTTAATGAATGTTGGAGAGGATGTGGCAAAATTGGGACATTAATGCATTGCTGGTGGAGTTGTGAATTAATCCAACCATTCTGGATGGCAATTTGGAACTATACTCAAAAGACTTTAAAAGACTATCTGTCTTTTGATCCAGCCATAGCACTGCTTGGTTTATACCCCAAAGGGATAATAAGGAAAAAGACATGTACAAAAATATTTATAGCTGTGCTCTTTGTCGTGGCAAAAAAATGGAAAATGAGAGAATGTCCTTCGATTGGGGAATGGCTGAACAAGTTGTGGTATCTGTTAGTGAAGGAATACTATTGTGCTCAAAGGAATAAAGAACTGGATGAATTCCATGTGAACTGGAACGACCTCCAGGAATTGATGCAGAGTGAAAGGAGCAGAGCCAGAAGAACATTGTACACAGAGACTGATACACTGTGGTACAATCAAATATAATGGACTTCTCTACTAGCAGCAATGCAAGGATCCAGAGAAGGCTGAGGGATTTATGAGAAAGAAAACTAGCTATATTTAGAGGAAGGACTGTGGGAGGAAAAACACAGAAGAAAAACAATTGCTTGAACACATGGATTGATGGGGATATTATTGGGGATGTAGGCACTAAAGGATAACTCTAGTCCAACTATCAATAATATGGAACTTGATCAATGATACATGCAAAACCCAGTGGAATTGTGTGTTGGCTAACAGGTTTTAGGGGGGTTTGAGGAAGAGAGAAAGAACATGAAATATGTAACTATGGGAAAATATTCAAAATAAAATCTTAAGGGGGCAGTTGGGTAGTTCAGTGGATTGAGAGCCAGGCCTAGAGACAGGAGGTCCGAGATTCAAATCCGGCCTCAGACATTTCCCAGCTGTGTGACCCTGGGCAAGTCACTTGACTCCCATTGCCCACCCTTACTGCTCTTCCACCAAGGAGCCAATACACAGAAGTTAAGGGCTTAAAAATAATAAAAACAAACAAACAAACAAACAAATAAATGACTCACCCATGGTCATATTAATAGCAAGTGTCAGGCTGGATTTGAACTACTGAATGTGAGTCATTTTACCTGTAGGCCTGGAAATATAATGTGCCTCCAGGTAGAAGAGGGATATCAGGATACTCACAGAGGAGTAAATTTGTCCAAGTTGGAAAAATAGAACAAGGTAAAATTTCTGTGCTTCTCAATTTTGGGATTTGGTCTCTTAGTGGACACTACATTTCCAGTTTGAGAGATAGTGCAACACAGTTTTAAATGTAAAAATAGACTAATTAATATACAAATATAACTTTGATAGAAAAAATAATTTCAATTTAAAAAATCACAATATGGAGAATATATTAAATGAATTGAGAAGGAAATCAAGACAAGAGATAAACTCTTCTCTATGCCTTTACCTGCTCCATGACTCATCATGTAAATAAGGGATAAATTTGACAGATGTCTTCTCCAAAACCTGAGTTACCTTTCTGCCTCTGCCTCAAACTCTCCAGTTTCTTTTATTTATTTCTCCTGGTAATTAGAAAGTCATAGATGAAAATAGGCACTAATTTCTACTAGGCAGGGTATTTTCCTTTCATCTTTCCAACTTAAACCATGGCATATTAACTGGTGAAAAATGTCCTATTTAGTACTTAGTAATCCTTTCAATTTTAGTGTGAACAAAGCCAGATCTCTGACTTTCATCTGCTGTCCCTGATTAAGTTGCCAGGTCAAGCAATGTCTAGTCAAAGCCTCTTTCCTACCCTAACTTCCACTATAGCTATTCTGCTGAATTGTAATCAGCAAGATTTTCCAGCCCCATTTCACCTTCATAGTCAATAATTGCCATCAACTGGAAAGAATTTTGTAAGTCTTTACAATATCACCAATACTCAATAAAATATATACATTTTAATTTAATAAAGACCAATTAACTTTGTTAAGAATGACTTTATTCAATGAGTGTTCTTCACACTCTATCTGTGACTATCACTTTTCTCCAGAGCCTCCATCAGATCATAATTTCTCAACATAACTATTGTAATCAACTACATATAACTCACTAATTTGCTTCATGTTCTAGATAAACAATAAAAATGTCATTGATCAATTGGAGTGATAAATTAATCATTAGGATTATATATTTTAAACATAAAGGTAAGAGACATTATATAAATCAGAATTGGGAGATAATAACAACAACAACAACAACAACAACAATAATAATAATAATAATAAATAATGAACGTTTATATAGCACTTACTACTAGCCAAACACTGTGCTGAGAGAATTGCATTTATTATCTCATTTGATCCCCACAACCACTTGGGGAAGTTGATCTGTTATCTCCATTTTTCAAAGAAGGAAATTGAGAGAAACAAAGATCAAGTAGCTTCCCAGTCACACATCTTTTCTTCTTTCAGAAGACCTATACCACTATCTCCTATCTACCTATCAGAAGAACATGTTGCCTCATAGTTTACTAAAATATTGACACCACTCAGATAAAATTATTTTATATCTTCTATTCTACATCTACACTTCATATATATCATCTCTCTTGACATTAACTCAAACTCCCACCCATTCTTTCCTCCTTTAATCTTTCTAGTGAATAGGTAGAATTCTTGATCATGTAAACTCATCTACTCAATCCTTTTAACCAAGATGGCACAGGTAGTAATTGGCAGATTTGTGATTCAAATTCACATCTTCCATATCAAAAAATCAGTATTTATTCCTTTTTACTAATCTGCCTCTCCTTTCTTGAAAGAGAATGCTCTATGGAGTTATACTAGATGACTTCACATAGTTGGATGATATAGAGAAATTGAATAAATTAGACACAGAGCTCTAAAATCATCTCCAACTACTTCATAATTTTGCCTATGGGCAGAGTTGTATATGCCTTCATCTGGAGAATAAAGAAAACCTTTTTTGGGGGGGGGAATATAGTCGTCTGGGGATTGAGTCAACTTTGAGTAAAGAGAAACACACTTTCATTTATAAAGGATATCTTTGAGTAGAGAATGAGGAGAAAGTGAGGATCTACAATGCATGCATTTGAACTTAAATCTGATTTTATATAGTGGCTTGAATGAAAATTACTGATAAACAGGGTACTATCTCTTTATTAGCAAAGAGAAGATGACATTTCTCTCTTCCTTTAATTGCTGTGACCTATTCTCAGCATGGGAGAATCATGTTCAGGAACCAAAGACTATAGGGCTAACTTACTATTTTCAAAGCTTAACATAATTTTTATTTCACTGAAACTCTTCAACACAGTGACTAATTTAGACCCATCATAAATCATCTTTTTCCATATACACATGAATAGATAGGGATCCATAAGGTTACTGAACTCTAATCAAAGCCATTCAGAGTTTGGAGTACCATTCAGCTCAAGTATTAGACCATACAAAGGATACCTGTGGAGAGTAGCATTCTTGTTAAATTATTTGTATTCCTTCAAATAGATGTGGTGCTTAGCAAATACAGATTTTACAGATTTTAATTTCTGATAATATATTGTTTGAACCTTTGCATAGCACCCCTCTTATCAACCACTCTTTCCATTGAACACCACTCCAGTTTTATTTCTGCAATTCAGAAATATGTAAATTCTTCCATTTGACATTGTTTCAAAATAGGACATTATGATCAGCATCAAGCTTCACAGCAAAGAGACATTTTGCCTACTAAACTGATGTGAAGAGGCAAAGGAGTGTAGTTGTTTGAAAGCTGGTCTTGGGATCAAGACCATGTGGGTTCAAGTCTTCTCTCTGATAAATATTATATACATGGATACGTCCCCCTAGGAAAGTTAATTAGCCACTGGTGCCTCCAGCAACCAAGTCTAAAAGTAACAAAAAGGGGGCTGATCTGCATTAATAGAGGAACTTTCTACATTAGGAGTTTCCAACATCTATGAAGTCACAAGTCATAAAACAAACAAACAAACAGAAAATAACACAAAACTCTAATATATATATGTATATATGTATATGTGTATGCAAACATACATATATAATAGGGTACAAAATTTTTAAGTTCTAGGCACCTTCGTTTTTAGAAAGTTTGTTTCTACATCCTTTAAGAATGTACAATTCAAAAGCCTCCTGATTAACTTTCAGAGTTAAAAAACCTTACCTTGACATTTCATTAGCCTTCTCTCCAGAAAGGACAAAAAGTATTGAATCAAATTTTTAGAAGTACTTTCCTATCACAAATTATACAGAATTAGTAAAATCAATGTTCAGTGTTTATTCAAAATAGCTCAAAGAGGCATTTGGCTTAAAGGAATGACTAGGCTATCAGAAGTAAAAACTAACTGATAACTGATAACATTGACAAATTACAGGTAGCTATTAGAATCAAAGTTGGAATAAAGGAATCTTCACCTCACTTTTAATGTTAATGGTCTTTCTTCAAAGAAAGACCTTACTTTGTTCACTTTATAACAAAAGGAAGTTGACTCTTCCTAAATCCAGCTGTTTTTAGTTTATTCCTTTAGTGACTTGATTGCTATTTTCAATATAATGAATTCCATTTCCACTATGCATTAGCATAATACAATCTGCCAATCAGTAGGCATCTTCTATTCTATTGTTACTACCATTTCCAAAGCATTTTAATATATTAAAAATGTTTCCTTCTCTCTTTCTTTTTTTTTTGTTGCTTCTTTTCCCCTTTCTCCCCTTTCTTCTTTCTTTTCGCATCTTTTATTATCACTTTCTCTTCAGAGATATCTTTTTTGTTGGTTAAATGTGTTGGCATCCATAGTATCACAATGATAGTGTTTATTTAAAAATGATCATCACACCTGTAAAATTGTTTAGCATGCTTTATTTCATGAATCATCACGAGATCTAGACTAAGTAAGAAGAGTGATTTAGACTGGTGGGAAAGGTGAAGTATCCATAATGAAGTGGACTGACCAAGATATACAAGTTCAGTCATTACTATCAATTTTTATGCCTAAAACAAGCAATACAAAGAGTATCCAGAATGAGAAGTATAAAATGTGTCTACATCAACTTTTAACACATGTAATTTTTTTTTTTGGAATGTGAGGAAGGTGGATAAGTGTGATCTGGGAAAGTACTTACCTAGATATTGATGTAAGAGGAAAGGAAGCTGCTGTCTTATAAATCCCTATTTTTCTCCTACTTTTATGACTAGATTTCTAAATAATTGTTTCTGTGTTTTTTAAGTGATTTCAGATACAATGTCCCTTACATTTTATACCATTGAAAAATGTTCCCCTTGCCACACCTTAGTTATAATTCAACAAGTTGTTGATAGGAACTAAAATGCAAATGTCATATGTTCCTGGAGAAAAAATCCTTTCTATTGTAGTGTTCCAGAGGTGATGAATTAGCATATGAGCATATTAGAGTGGAGGTGATAAGTGGAGGTGATACTGTCAGACTCTGTTCTTGAATTCTTAGGATTAAGTTTAATATAGTAAAATAAGATCCTGGTGAAATTTGTTGCCCCCAATTCAATAAATACCGAGACATGAAATCCATGAGGTTATGCACTGAACTTGGGCCGTGTGTGAGCATGACCTTGGACAAGTCACTAAACCTCAGGCCTTAGTTGAATTAGCACTAAAAGGAGATTTCATTAGACAATTTCAAATCCTTGACAGCTCTACATCAAGGGATACCTTAAAGAGTAAAGAAGAATCCTTCTTCATTCCCATCCCCTGAAAGAAAAGACAACCTCATCATTCAACCAGGAAACCACGTCAAGAATAATGTGTTAATTTATCTGGCTTACTTTCACATTAAACTCTAGCAAATCTTTTACAATACTAATTCCAAATGTCAATCTATCATGGGTGCCAGCTGTTTTGGGGGTAGTTAGGAAATAGAGAAACAATAAAGGAGAGTACAATTTTCTGTCAAACTTCCAGATAAAGTAAAGAGTGCTGATGAGAACAGAAGAAATACCACTAGGGCTCTAGAAGAGAGAGAAGGCAATAAGGTAATAAACCACTATGAGTCTACATGCAATTGCAGAGGGACAATCAATTAAAAGGTGCTAGGGTAAGTATATTACCACATCCATCTCCTTTCCTTCAACTCTTCTTGTTTGAGTTTTAAGGCTATAGAGCCTTGTGTTCAAAATAAGGGTAAAGAATAGAGTGATAAATGCTCAGGACAGGCAAAAGGTGGGATGTTCTTTTCCATAATCAGTTATTGGAGAATTATTTACCTAAATAGAGATGAACAAAAACTCATGGAGACAGTCTGGAGAAGTGAAGAAAAGCATAATCAAAGAAGGGTTGGAACTAAATTATCACTCTTTTCTAAGACCTGAGGAAAGTAACAGACTATCTAGAGAACAGCAACAGGGAAGGGAGACAAGAAGGAAAAAGTACTGATGTTCATTGAGAGTTGTAGGAAGCAACAGCTTCTGGAAGTAAGCAGTGTTGTACAAATAGATTTGAGATACAGAAGTGGATAGTCCTAGAAAGTACTATAAGTCACTAAAACTATGAAAAGTCATTAGGGGAGTGGTATTCACTGGAATGTAAGTGCTTTCTATTGGCTTGCATGAGGGAACTATATTCATATAAGGGTACTATATTCATTCATTTGTAATTACTATTTGTATTTTGCTTGTAAGGAGTATGGTTACTACTCTTGATAAATAAAAGGTAAGGGAGGTGAGGTATTTAACTTCCCAGATGATTAGAGTGGGACTCACTAATTACAGAATTTTTGCATACTGAAATTGAGCTTGTGAGAAAAGAGAAATTCTGACATGTCTTGGGTGCTAATTTAGAACTAGAAATTTTTTTACCTAGGGCAAGTGAAACAGTGGTTTTGTGCTCAAGGAGTGACATTAAAAATGGTGAGACACATCAAAGTTACTTCTAGAGAATGCAATTGTGTCAGCCCAGGAAGGGGAAAAAAACTCACACGGATAAAAAAAAATGGTAAACTAGTAAATATTTTTAGTTATCTCTAAATTTTGGGACTCTGCAGGCAAATCTTAGGTTACAGCCATCTTTACAGCTCTGGTAAGAATTCTTTAGGAAACTTTGCCATTCATTTAAACAAAGACACTGACATTATCTTCCTAGGTCTTTTGATACTAACATGATAGTCTTTCTTTCTTTCTTTCTTTCTTTCTTTCTTTCTTTCTTTCTTTCTTTCTTTCTTTCTTTCTTTCTTTCTTTCTTTCTTTCTTTCTTTCTTTCTTTCTTTCTTTCTTTCTTTCTTTCTCTTTCTCTATTTTGCTCTGTCTTTCTTTCATTATTTCTCTCTTTTGTTCTTTTTGTTCTTTATCTTCTTCCTCTCTCTTTCACCAGACATGCTCAGCACCAAATAAAACAACAAGGAACATAATATAGCTTAACAAACATGAGAATTGTTGTTTGTGCAGAATATATTTCTGAGTCATTTGGATATGGTCAGACTGCTTAGATTAGTGAGTAAAGATTAAATCTAGTTATAAAAATGAGAAGATATGACATACAATTGAAATAACTTTACTCAGAGCAAATCAATCAAGAATAATTCAACAAATTATACAAAAATATTTGTAGCAACTCCATTTAGTTTGGCAAAATATTGAAAATGAAGGGATTTCCATAAATTGGGGAATGGATGAAGAAATTGAGGTCCATGATTGTAATGGGATACTATTGTGCCATAAGAAGAACGATCACAAAAACAAACAAACAAAAGACAACAACCTAGAAAGAGTTATATAAAGTGATACAAAATGAAGTAAGCAGAACAAGGAGAATGTTGAACACCATAGCAGCAAAAATACATGATGATCAACTATGAATGATAACTATTATCAGCAGTATATGGATGCAAGACAACTCCAAGGGACTCATGACAAAAAAAAGCTAACCACAGCCATAGAAGGAACTGAGTCTGCATGCAGATTGAAGCAAATTATTTTCCATTTATTTCTATCATGAGACATTTTTCTTAACAAAAATGTGTCTTTTTCATTATTCTCTTTTTGTTATACAAAACACACTTCCACATTAATAAATGTATATAAGAATAAAGTCATAGATAATCAAAACTCCAAAGTAAAGCCAAAAATTCACTCATGTGAAAGATGAGGGAGGAGGAGCCAAAATGAAGGAGTAAACCAGAGCACCTCCCTGTCACCATGAGAATCCTCTCCAACTGAGATTTAAGTATCACCACAAAATGAATACAGGAGTAAAAGAACCAACAAGGAAACAGAGTGAAACAACTATTAAGAAAAGCCCAAAAGGTAGGAATAGAACATCTGGGATCCTGGGGTGAGAGGAGAGCTAAGTCAGCAAGAGGCTATATCAGGAAGGGAACAGCAAGTTAAGAGCAAGCTACCCCACACCCCTCCACACACACACATCTGTTGTCACAGGTTCAAAACCTAACCCAAAGCCAACATTCAGAGCTCAAGATCCTGCTGGGGCAAATAGTGGTACAAGCCAACCCACCACCATTGAAATTTTAAACCTGTGGAGAAATCCAAAGTCCTAGCCCAGGGCAATCCAGGCTGAAGTAGGGTGATCCTTGTGGGCCCTGAGTGAAGCCAGGAATCCCAGTATGGGTTTGGGATGAGGACATAGTTCACACTTTGGGGCGAGGCCACAGTTTGGGGAGGAGGAGCAATCTTTTTGCCCTAAACTAAAGGCAGAGTTCCAGGACAGGGAAATCAAGAATGTGCCTGATTGGATCAAGTATACAGTGAGACTAAAAACTTGAGCCTAAGCTTGGGGCTAGAATTTTATTAGCCCCTGACCTGATCAAGTTCATAGTTAGATCAAAGCTTATGCCCAAGCCTAAAACAAGTCATCAGCATCCCAAGGGTCAATTGAATTGGCAGGGGGAGGGAGTTCTCAGAGCTTTCTCAGCCATCAAACCATCACAACAGCTTCCAGGAACCAAAACTGGTAAAAAAAATCCCAAAATAAACTGAGAATAACATCGAGGAAGGACTGAAGTTTAAGAGGGTACCCCAACTTCCCAGAAAACAGAGCCTACCTATAATTAAATAGGCCCACATGGCTGCTCCAGAACAGTAAGCTAAATGGAGAAGTTTCTCTCTCTCTGTCTCTCTGTCTCTGTCTCTGTCTCTCTCTCTCTCTCTCTCTCTCTGTCTCTCTCTCTTTCTGTCTCTCTCTGTCTCTGTCTCTCTCTCCCCCATGCTTTTCCTCAACTCCTTTCTAATTAAAGTCATTAAATTTATTGCCAGTCTCACAATTTTAATCTTACATTCTCTTCATGAAAGTTGCTTCACTCTGTCTTCATGTTGGTTTGTTCACTCCTGCATTCATTTTGAGGTGATGTTTTATGAGTGGTTGGAGAGGTTTCTCCTGGTGGTTTTGAGCTTCCCTATTTCTGCTACTCCATCTTGGCGCCTGAACTTGACTCCAAGTGTATCTTTTTTTCACAACATACAATACCTGGAAATATGTATTGTATGACAGCATATGTATAACCTTTAGCATATTACTTGCCATCTCAGGGATGGAGGAAGAGAAAGGATGTGGATTAAAAAATTGTCAGATGACAGTTATTAAAAAATTGTATCAACATGTAATTGGGAGAAATATAATAAGAAAAGAAATTAAACAACCCCTTCCAAAAATAAAATCACTCAACATGTATTAAGTGCTTACTATCCTAAACTCTAGAAGTACAGCAAAAACAACAACAAAAATACTTCCCTGCATTCAAAAATCTTATATTCTAAAATGGGAGTAAAGGTAAATGAGTAAGAACTTAGAAAGATTGGGAAGGAGGGAATCCATTGTAGGCATAGGAAATAGGAATAGAGGTGGAAGCTGGAATGCTATGTGTGCATGTAGGAGAATGTGATTGGATCACAGTGTGTTGAGAGAAGTAGATTATAAGAGTGGAAAGTAAAGAAGGACACAAGTTGCAAGAAGGTTTAAATGACAGGTGATGAATTTTATATTTGATTCTGGAGTTAAAAAGGATCACCAGAATTGAGTAAGGGAGTAAGTCTTATGCTTTAGGAAGATCACCTTGGGACTGTGTTGAGGATGGTTTGAAGTGGAGAGAGGCTTCTGAGACAAAAACAATCAGAAGTTGTTGCACCCCTCTGGTCCAGATGAAAGGGCAGCCTGAACTAGAATGTTTTTTTCTCATATGAGTGGAAATAAGAGGACTTGTGTCTGAGAGTCTTTAGAAATAAGTTATCAGAGAATACAGAAGAGAGTTACTAATGAGGGGTCAGCATAGAAGGTATGCAATCTACATTATGGTGGAAAACTTAGAAATTTATCAGATCACAAATTGATTTGAGAGTCTCTGAGTAACAGACTGCCCCTATTCAGAGCCAGGGATTAAGAATTCATTGGACTGAATTGATTTTGTGGCAATAGTTTTTTGTGTATAATAGGAATAGGAACTAGGGATTTCAGTTTTATAAAGTATAGAGAGCAGCAAATGGTCACTGAATCTTTTAGTCAGTCTAATTCTAGCACTATTGGAGCGTGTGTGTGTGTGTGTGTGTGTGTGTGATAGAGACCCAAGCCTAGAAATGGGATGTCCTAGGTTCAAATCTATCCTCAGAAATTTCATAGCAGTGTGACCTTGGGCAAGTCACTTAATCCTTTACCTTGCAATTGATACTTAATATTGATTCTAAGATGGAAGGAAAGGTTTTGTTTTTGTTTTTGCTTTTGTTTTTAAGAGAGAGAATATGCAAGCAAAGAATAGTAGAATATTTATTTAGAAATAATCTATTGATTTGACAGGATGAACAGTTGGATGCCTTTACCTGATAATAATTGGATAGATGGGTTCAACTACATCAAGCAGTTGAATAATCTCAAGAAGTTGCTGCTTATATGAAGGGACCAAAGAGTATGAAATGAAATGCCAAATGACAAATTCATTTGTACACAAAAAATAGTAGCAGTAGTAATAGTTGTAGTGTGATTGTATAATTAAAGCTTGAAACCATTAGTTTACATGATTGACATTGAATTAAATTCATGTTCTAGGTTTTTTAGATTTTTGTCTGTGAAATTTCGGGAAATAAATAATTTGACTTTCTGCCCCAAAGAATAGAGGCTAAGCACTGCATTTTACAAATGTTGTTTCAATGTATAGTTTTATATTCTTTTTTATTATTATAGAATAAATATTCTATTTATTATTGTGTAAATGCAATCCAGATGTAACTTCAAGAAGATTTTGGAAAATATCCAATTACTGTTGGCTCTTTCTGCCCTTGACTTCCTGTCTCTACTTATTTTTTAAAAATAAAATTGAACAAAATGAAAAAAATTGGTTCAATAAAAATGTGGCTCATTCATTTTAATTACTATTGGTGTTGAATCTTACCCATCATAAGGAAAACCATGAACTTCAAGCTGTAAAGTTATTGTACATTTTTCTTCTCCAATTACATCTGGAATACAAATAGAGAAACAAAAACAACTGCCCTACAGAAAAAAGGAACAGAATATATTTCAATGAACAATTCAGCCCTGCCTGCATTAGTCAGAGATGCCATGGCAATAACCTGACCTATTGTTAGAAATATAGCAAGTACATTTTTCATTGTTCCCCCCTGGGGACTCATGCCAACCAATATTGATTCTGAGAGATCAGAACTTCTATTAGAATGTTCCAGTCTTTTACTTGATAATTATTTCATCCAAACAATAAGATAATTTAGATTTGTAAAAGCAAATTGATGGATTTTTAGCAAGAAGATAAGGAAGCTTCCTTATGACTGAGTTGGTGCTCCTTGGCATTTTTGTTCTCATTCAATATTGGAGCAGAAAATCACTTGGATATGTTGTTTGTTGTGAAGCTTTTATTTTATTTGCCACTATCTGGTTTGGGAAAGCATTGATTTTGTTATTTTCAGGAGTGTGATATGATAGAGTGTAACCTCAGGACTTGATGTGACACAGTATAATTCAGACTGATGGGTTGGAACTCATACAGCTATGGCACATGATGTGATGTGAAGGGGGTTGCAAAAGACAGAGGAAGGGAGAAGTAAATATTGGCAAAAGGTAGGTTGTAGAGAAACAAAAAGGTCCTCCTGAGATCTTTCAGTAGAAAAAGACTTTCAGATTTCTTCATGCAATGGGGAATAGTGGCTATTTCTCCATGATACAATACATTATAAAAACCCAACTCTGTGTTATCCCACAATTCCTAGAAATCTTGTTTACAACATTCAAAATCCTACACATAGGAATGGAAAAAAAAAAGATTCAGGAAAGCTGGGTAACAGAAAGATACTCTATTTGTCGGGCCTGCTACTGTATCAATTCCAACTAATAGAAGATAAATGATGGCTGGGAGAAAATGTTAGGGAAATAAAAAAGCTGATGAGGCTGTTTCTTCAAAAGAACTGTTCTCTTTCCATCTTTTTAATCTTTTTTTAGTCATCTGTTTCATCTTCTTTTGAGACATCCCAGTGCTCAATTCCCTCCCAGCCTACCCCACGTGCTGTGGTGCCTGTAAGAGTAAATCTAAGCTTAGTGCTTCAACTAGGGGAATGTAAGGATGATATCAGTCTTTTTAATTTTCAACGGACTTGGAAGGTAGTATTGAAATGTGACTGCCAGGGAAGATGTAAGTGTCACTACAAAAAACAAGCTTTAACTATCTTTAAAACAAAATATAGTCTGGGATATTTACATGCTGTTTGGAGGTCACAATGCTTCCCTGATCACTTTTTCCAGTTCTTTTGTTTCCTTGTTTTCTCCTCCTGAACCTTTTCCTACCCCACACTCACCTTACTGACTTGATGTTCAGAAGTGATTATTATCCAAACATTACATTCATGTACTTTTCAAGTTCATTCCATTATATACTAAATCCTTGAGTGGAAATCTAATATAGGAAGAAATTATTAAGATTAATACTAATAGAAAATTAATAATGGCAATATTAATACTAATAAATAATTATGACAAAAAACAGTGCCCAAGTCAACAAAAATCATTTGGACTGGCAGAATGATGAGGTTCCTATTTATTTGTTTGTTTTTACTTTTCAGTCCAGTCCTGTGATTTCACTGGTTTTGGGAATTCCAGATAAGGATATTTCACCTAACAATGGCAAGCAATGAGTATTCTACAACTAATAAACTTGAAGAGTTGCTTGGAACACTGAAAGTTTCAGTAGTTTGCCTAGGAGCATGGTCTGTGTAAATATGCCAACAGGATAAATGGAACCCTGATCTTCAGGACTCTAAGTCTATCTCTTTATTCATTATATAACAGTGCATCTCAAAGCTTGAATAAGGCTTAGAAATAAGCCCTAGTTTCAATTCAGGCCAAACTAAACTCTATCTCTTGATTTATGTTAATTGTAGCTGAAAACTTAATCCCCAGTGCCTTGGTCTTTGCATCCCTTAATTTGGTATTCATTCTCTCTTACTCTCTGGTAATTACTGTACTATGTCCTGCCCACCCAGCTGTGTTCCAGGATTGCTACCTATCTTCTGCTGAGCTGAGCACTCCTTTCCTATGGCTTAGTGGCCTCTAGGTAAACCCAAAAGACCATACCTTATTTCCTTAGTGAAGCAAAAATTGAAATAATGATTTTTTTTTTAGCTTTTTTATGACATAAAGCATTTGAGGTCAAAGGAGGTTTGGGGAAAGAATTTTAGGGAATCATAGTGATATGGGGGTACAGGTTTCCCTCTGGACACCCCAAACTCCAGAAGTGTTTTAAGTCAAAGGGGACATAAAGAAATTCCTTTTTAGGAGAATTCAACCCATCACCAGCCCACTTTGGACTTTCCTCTAGATCTTCAATTAACATAGATATGCACTTCCTGGTTCTATTCTGATTAGCATTGGGTGTTACCTAATCTAATCACCCTTTGAATTCCACAGATTATCCCTTATGCCCCCAACCTCTATGAATTATCTCATTCCTGATTCACTTCCCTTCCTTATTTCCCCTTCCTTATCCTGTAAATCCTGTTGTCAAAAGGGTATAAATAACCCAAACATCATCTCCCTGCACACTGTCTCCCAATCTTTCAACATGGCTTCTAAATTAATAAATTTCTCTTTTCTTAAGCTAAGTTTTGGAATCTTGAATTCTTGCAAAAGGTAACCTGTCTGAAACTTGGGTTTCACCTCAAAGCTCTCCTATAACCATGGCACTCATGTACAAACAAAATTTTAAACATCATACAGTCTGACCTTTTCATTTTAAGGATAAAAAAACTAAGGCCTAGCAAAGTTAAGTGGATTAAATTCAGATGTCAATTAATATGTGTCCAAGGCATGTGAGTTTATCTCCAATTCTCTGTAATATCTTCTATAAGGTTATCAATAAATGTTAACTGGGTGAAAAAAATCTTCCTCAGGTGTTTAGCATATTAATAATATTTTTAGTTCATATGACTTTTAGAATAGTGTGTTGCTAAATTGTGATATTTGAAAAATACTTCTTTCTGGTGAAACTTGCCCTTCATTCTGCTCCAAGGTCCAAAAGTCTACTTTTGTCAGATAGTTAAATGGAAAGGAATGGTATTATATACATAAATCAACAATTTATGACACACAGAGAATTATTCAATTGCCTAAGTCATAGATGTTCTGATAATGGTTGCCTTCTAATTTAACTAAGCCTGTCCTTATTGGCAGACACACAGCTTAAGAACTGAGTCTGTCCTCAGAGTGTTTCAGCTTTTTAGGACCTACAAGGATTTATATAATGTCTATATTTCTATATGTCAAAATTTCTAAGAGCTCTCATCCACAATATGAGAAGACATTAGAGTAGGATTTTAATGGGAGAAATTAAGTTGCTGATGGGAGAAAAATGTGAATTGGGTTTATCATGAAATTATAGAATAACTAAATTGGAAGGGTCCTCAAACTTTATCTATTCCAACCGCCGCTTGGAAAAGAATCTCATACACTATGGCTGACAATGATAGCTTATAATTAAGGACATCCATTGCTTTCCACAGAGTTCCTTCTATTTGTAGGTAACTTTTACTAAAATTCATGTCTAAATTTGCCTTTTTTCTTTTGTAATTTCCCATAACTGTGAGTGTTCTGTCTCCTGGGGCCAAGTAGACTATATTTATTCATTAATATAAGATTTTTTTTAACAAACTGGCATTGCGATTTCATTACTACAGTAAACTGCTATTGAATAGCTTGCTCTTCCAACTCAGATTGTCCCTTGCCCTAAAACCTCTGACTTTAGCAAGTTGCCCTAGTACTCTTGCTAATATGGGGGTACAGGTTCCCCCTTAGACATCCCAAACTCCAAAAGTGTTCCACGTCAAAAGAAACTCAGGAAATACCTTTCTGATCACTGAGAAGAACATCCCACTTGGACTTTCCTCTAGATTTTCAATTAACATAGAAATGTATCTCCCAGTTCCATCCTGAGTAGCATTGGATAGTATCTAATCTAATTATTCTTTGAATTCCACAGATCATCCCTTATAACCCCCAACCCAATGAATTACCTTAGTTCTGATTCACTTTATCCCTCATTTCTTATCTTGTAACCCCTGTTGTCAAAGAGGTATAAAAACCTCAGACCCTATCTCCTCCAGGGGGAAGTGTATCACCTGCACATGGTCTCCTGGCTGTTTAATATTACCTCCAAATTAATAAATTTCCCTTTTTATTTTTAAACTAACTTTAGAGTCTCCCATTCCTGCAAAGGGCAACCTGTCCTGAAACTAGAGTTTCATTTCACAGCTCTCCTACAACACTGCCACCAGTTCTCATTCTTATATGATCATGGTAATACCAATGTACTACTCAGACTGTTCATCCAGTGTTTCTCATTTTTGCTGTATGAGTAAGTCACATTCTTTACTAACTACATATCTTATATCTTGGAGCTTAAATGATAAAGAAAGTGTCAATGTGAATAAGTTTCAGTTTCTCTATTAGTAATATTGTTTCTCAAATAAAATATTGTCTTTTAATGACCTTTCATTAGCTGTCTCCCATTTCTGGAGTGCTCTCCTTCCTCATTTCCATCTCAAGGATTCCCTGTTCCAGGTAAAATTCTACCTTCTGGAAGAAGCCTTTCCTGATTCTCTTGCTATGAATGCTTTAACTTTGAGATTAACTCTAATATATCCTGGTATATCTTGATTGTACTTGTTCTATGAAAAATCATTTAATATAAAGCATGGGACTGATGGGGAAAATATGACTGGATATAACATTAAAAAACTTCATCATTGCTGCATTAAAAAAGAAAAGAACTTAATGAACTGGTAAAGCAGTTTTTGTATATGTTAAATGGTTAAGAAATATACAAATACTATAATAAGAATAATAGAGTTCAGAACTTCAGGCTCTATAACTTCTAATTAGTGCTCTTCTTGCACCTCAGTTTCCATATGCAGACTGCCAAAGTCTTCCAAAAGTAAGCAGAACACAACTCCAGGGTCCCAGGGATTAAGGTCATAGCAGAACATTGGGAGAGAGAATAGGGATCAACTCTTCTCATTACACATCTCCTATAATAGTAGAAGACTAAATATGACATTTTATAGTGATGTACACTTGAAATTTGCTTTTTTGTAAGTGGGCATCAGAATGGTTGAAACTTGTGAGTTATTGTAAAGTAGTTTAGTTTTCTGCATCCTTGAGGTTTCTCATGGGAAAAATCACACACAAAAACTTGAGGCTCAAAATATTTCCTAACATATCAATCAAGCCAGAATAAATATGTAATTTCAAAATAAGAATTAAAGCCAAATTGATTGTAATTATGTTCATATTGTCTACTCCATTAAATTGTGAGATCCTTGGGGGTAAAGTCTATGTCCCCCCCTTTCTTTGAATCTGTAGTGCTTAACACAGTGGGTAGCACATATTAAGTGCTGAATAAGTTCTGATTCTTAACTTACTTATTAGACAGAAATGTTATTAAAATGTAAAAATAGTGAATATATTAATATAGATATGTACACATATATCACATTAAAATTTTGTGATTCAGTACATGTGATAATAATAATAGTAGCATACTGTCAGGTTTGGAAAGCACTTTCCATGTTATTTCATTTGAACTACAAATGTACATTATGCATTAGCAACCACGAACATTTAGTTCTTAAAGAATTAATTTAAATTGGACATTTTATGATGCACATGTCTATGTGCTGTGATTCCTATTCTACATAATAGAACTCTTCTTTGATAAGGGTCAATAAAGAAGTCATTTAATGTACAACTCTTGTAAGTGGTCAGTAGGTACTTGACTCTAAGTTATATTAAATAAAATCAGGAAAGTATACTGAAGCTCTCTTGCAATGGCAGTAAAGTGTGCTGAATTTTTCCTTTACAATTGTTGATGCTGTTTGCACTGATGAAGAATTTCTCATAAGATCATAACACCAAATATTTAAAGCTGGAAACGATGTTAGAGGGCATATATCCTAGCTCCCATATTTGATCAATGAGATGAATAAAGTTCAGGGAGTTGAATGATTTGCCCATTCTCAAACAGGAGGAAAGTGGAAGAGAGAGGATTAAAATCTATATCATCTGATTACAAATGTAACAACCTCTCCACTATGATATATGATTCCAATTTAAATACAATAAAATCTTAGTTAACTAAAACCTGAACCATCTATGAAACTTTGTGTTCAATCCTGGGCAACATATTTTAAGAAGACCATTAAGAAATTGAAAAAAAGATACTACAATCTGCTAGAAAGAAATAATTCACATATCATGGAGCCCCAGTCAGGATTATACAAGATCTGGCTGCATCCACACTGAATGACAAGAAGACATAGAATATGATATTCCAGAAGGCAAGGGAACTGGGTCTACAACCAAGAATCAACTACCGAGAAAATCTAACTATTCTTTCAGGGTAAACTATGGTCATTAAAAAAATGGAAGATTTCTAAGCATTCCTAAAAAAAAAACAGACTTAAAAACAAAATGCGATGCCCAAATAAAGAAATCAAGAGAATCACAAAAAGGTAAATAAAAAAGAGAAAAAATTAAGGACTTCAATAAGGTCAAAAGACATGCATTCCTATATGGAAAGACTATATCTGTATGTCTTAAAAACTTATCAGCATCACAGTAGCTAGAAGAAATATACATTGAGGGTATGATGGTAAGCTGTAGAGAACAATATGTCAAAATAAAAAGTTAGGAGTGAAAAAGAAGATAATACTGAGAGAAATGAGAAAAGAGGTAAAATGGGGTAAATATATATTTCATAAGGAAACACATGCGGGGCTGATTGTGGTGGGAAATGCAGAAGACCAATACAATGGAAGAGAGGAAGAAGTTGACAACAGATAATATTTAAGTCTTATGCTTATTGGAATTGACTCAGAGAAGGAAGAATAATCAGATCCATTGAGGTAGAGAATTATATCTTGCCCTAGAGATAAGTAGAAGGGTAATGAGAAATGAAAAGATATGGAAAGAAGAAAATGCAAGAAAGGGTGAAGTTTGGGAGGGCATTCAAAAGGCCCTATAGTATGAGGGGAATAATAATAAAGGAGGTGATAGGAAGCAGAGTAATATAAGGTAGGGGAAAGTGGAGGAGACTGACTAAAAGACAAACACTGGAGGGGAGAGTGAGACTGGAGGAAATCAGAATGGAAGGGAATACATTAATAGTAATCATAACTGTGAAAATGAATGGAATGAAACATAAAACAGAAATGGATAGCAGAATGGTTTAAAAACCAGAATCCTACCATCTGTTTTCTACAAGGAACACACTTGAAGAAGGTAGTCACACACAGGTTAAAAGTAAAAGGCAGGAACAGAATATATTGAACTGTAACTGAGACAAAGAGAGCAGGAGTAGCAATCATGATCTCAGATAAAGCTAAAGTAAAAATATAGATTTGATTCAAAGAGATAAGGAATATAATTACATCTTGATAAAAGGCAGTATAAATAATGAAGAAATATCAGTACTCAATATATATGCACCAATTGGTATAGCATCTAGATTCTTAAAGGAAAAACTAAAGGAGCTTAAGGAGGAAATAGAGAGTAAAGCCATGTTAGTGGGGGACCTCAACTTTCTCCTATCAGGACTAGATAATTCAAACAAAAAATAAATAAGGAAGAAGAAAGGGAAGTGAATGAAATGTTAGAAAAATTAGAGCTAATAGATATCTAGAGAAATTTGAATAAGGATAAAAAGGAATATACCTTCTTTTCAGCAGTACATGGTAAATATACAAAGATTGACCATGTACCAGGATGTAAAAACATTGCAAACAAATGTAGGAAAACAGAAATAATAAATGCAATTTTCTAGATCATACTGTGTAAAAATCATAATTAATAATGGCCCATGGAAAGACAAATTTAAAATTAATTGGAAACTAAATAATCTAATTCTTCAAAACTGGTGGGTCAAAGAGGAAATCATAGAAATAATTACCGACTTCTTTAAAGAGAATGACAATGAGGAGACATAATATCGAAACCTATGGGGTACACCCAAAACAGTGCTCAGGGAAAAGTTTATATCCTTGAGTCCATATATCAACAAACTAGAGAGGGATGAGATAAATGAATTGAGCATGCAATTAAAAAAAAAACTAGGAAGAGAACAAACTGAAAATTCCAAGATAAAAAATAAATTGGAAATTCTAAAAATCAAAGGTGAAGTGGCAGCTGGGTAGCTCAGTGGATTGAGAGTCAGGCCTAGAGACAGGAGGTCCTAGGTTCAAATCTGGCCTCAGACACTTCCCAGCTGTGTGACCCTGGGCAAGTCACTTGACCCCCATTGCCCAGCCTTACCACTCTTCCACCTAAAAGACAATACACAGAAGTTAAGGGTTAAAAAAATCAAAGGAGAAAATAATAGTAATAATAAGAAAGAAGTATTGAACTAATAAATAAGAGTAAGAGCTGGTACTTTGAAAAAGCAAAATAAATAAAGTACTGGTTAATCTAATTTAAAAAAGAAAGAAGAGAATCAAATTAACAGTATAAAAGATGAAAAGGGTGATCTCATCTCTAATGGAGGGAAATTTATGGTAATTATTAAGAGCTATTTTGCCCAATTATATGGCAACAAATATGACAATCAAGGGAAATTGGTTAATATTTTTAAAATATAAATTGCCTAGATTATCCAAAGAGGAATTAGAATACTTAAATTATTCCATCTCAGAAAAAGGAATTGAACAAGCCATTCAGGAACATCCTAAGAAAAAATCCCCAGGGCCAAATGAATTCACAAGTGAATTTCAGCAAATATTTAAAGAACAACTAATCCCAATACCAGACAAACTATTTGACAAAAAAGGCAAAGCAGTTACTCTTACCAAATTCTTTTTATGACACAAATATGGTACTGATTCTTAAGCCAGGCAAACCAAAAATAAAGAAAACTATAGACCGATCCCCTTAATGAACATAGATGCAAAAATCTTTAAAAAAATACTAGCAAGGAAACTATAGCAAGTTATCACAAGCATTTTTCATTATGACTGGGTGGAATTCATACTAGGAATGCAAGGATGGTTTAATATTAGGAAAACCATCTACATAATTGACCATATCAATAACCAAACCAATAGAAATCAAAAGATCATCTCAATGAAAGCAGAAAAAGTATTTGACAGAATATAATCCCCATTCCTATTAAAAACAGTAGAAAGTGGGGGCAGCTGGGTAGCTCAGTGGATTGAGAGTCAGGCCTGGAGACGGGAGATCCTGGGTTCAAATCCGGCCTCAGACACTTCCCAGCTGTGTGACCCTGGGCAAGTCACTTGACTCCCATTGCCCACCCTTACCACTCTTCCACCCATAAGACAATACACAGAAGTTAAGGGTTTAAAAAAAAAACAGTAGAAAGTATAGGAATACCTGGTCTTTTCCTCAAAATAATAAACAGTACATGTTTAAAACCATCAGGAAGTATCATCTGCAATGAGATGAAGTTTGAAGCTTTCCCAATGAGAACAGGAGTGAAGCAAAGATACCTATGATCACCTCTTTAATTCAATATTATACTAGAAATGCTAACTGTAGCATTTTTAGAAGAAAAAGAAATTGAAGGGATTAAAGTAGGCAATGAGGAAATAAACTATCACTCTTTGCAGATGATGGCATACTTAAAGAATCCTAGAAAATCAACTAAAAAGCTAGTAGAAATAATTAATAATTTCAGCAAAATTGCAGGATTCAAAATAACCCCCCATAAATCATCAGCATTTCTATATATTTCTAACAAAAATCAGCAGTAAGAATTAGAAAGAACAACCCCATTTAAAATCACTCTAGACAATACAAAATATTTAGGAATCTATCTCCTAAGACAAATTCAGGAATTATATAAACAACTACAAAATACTTTTCACACAAATAAAACTAGATCTAAACAACTGGAAAAACTTTAATTGTTCTCGGATGAGCTAATGTAATAAAAATGACAATTCTACCTATATGAAAGAGCAAAGATGAAGAATATCAAGGGAATGTATGAAAAAATGATGTGAAGGATGGGGACCTAGCAGTACCAGATCTTAAACTGTACCACAAAGCAATCATCATCAAAACAATATGGTACTGGTTAAGAGATAAAAGGGTGAATCAATGGAATAGACTAGTAGCAAATGACCTTAGGAAGCTAGTGTTTGATAAACCCAATAATCCAAGGTTTGGGGAGAAGAAATCATTATTTGACAAATTATGCTGAGGAAATTGGAAAACAGTATGGGAAAAATTAGGTTTAGATTAACATCTTATATCCTATACCAACATAAACTCAAAATGGGTAAATGAGTTAAATATAAAGGTTTAAATAATAAATAAATTAGGTGAACATAGAATAGTATACCTGTCAGACCTGTGGGAAAGGAAGGAATTTAAGACAAAGCAAGAGATAGAGAACATTACAAAATGTAAAATATATAATTTTGAGTATATTAAATTAAAAGGTTTTTGTACAAAGTCAATTCAACCAAAATTAGAAGGGAACCAACAAACTGGAAAATATTATAGCAATATTCTCTGACAAATGTCTAATTTCCCAAATACATAAGGAGTTAAATCAAATTTACAAGAAATCAAGCCATTCCACAATTGACAAATGTCAAGGGATATGAATAATCAGTTTTCAGATGAAGAAATTAAAACTATTAATAATCACATGAAAAAGTGTTTTAAATCCCCTCTGTTTAAAGAAATGCAATCCAAAATAACAATGAGCTACTATCTCACACCTAACTGATTGGCCAATATGACAGTAAAAAAATAATAATGATGAAAGGGATGTGACAAAATTGGGACACTGATACACTGTTGGTGAAGTTGTGAATTGATCTACTGTGGGAAGCCAATAAGAGAATAGATAAAAATCTGAGACCCCTCTTTTGACACCTCTTATGATCCATACCTTTTCTTATTGGAAAAACATTATAGACTTATTGGAAAGCTTTGAGTCCATAACCAGACAAGAAGCTACTGAGTTAACAATTTCTCTCCTTGACAATTTCTCTCCTTGATAATTAAGAAGCCTGAACACTAAAAAATATATTACTTAGATAAAGACTGGAGCCAGACAATTTAGTCCAGACTATCTGACCAGGTGCAGATCTGTAAATCAAGGCAGAACGCAACTAGTAAACATCTCAATGAAATTTATTTCTGCTCCCAGAATTAACCCCTACTAATTGGTGGTTGGAATTTGGCCCTTGCCCTTGTACCCATCTCTCTACTTGTAGACTTTAATGGATTGTGTATGATTTGTAACTCCTTCACAGCTGTGACTCTTTCTTTGTGTTCTTTGTTTGAAACCAGTATAAAATAAAGTCCAAATCCCATAGCGTTAGAGCAATATGGGCTAACCACTAGTCTGGTTGTTCTCATTTTCTTTTTCCTGTCTTAACAATCCGATACCACTAAACGCCACTCAGGACCCCAAAACCATATAGAGGCTGGCTCTCTATAATCTACTCTGGATGACAATTTGCAATTATGCCCAAAGGACTTTAAAAGGATATCTTCCCTTTGATCCAGCAATATCACTACTAGGTTTGTAACCCAAAGAGATAATAGAAAGTTTAGTACAAAAATATTCAAAGCTGTGCTCTTTGTGGTGGCAAAAAAATTAGAAAATGAGGGAATGTCCCTCAATTGGGGAATGACTGAACAAATTGTGGTATATGGTAGTGATGGAAAACTATTATACTATAAGGAATGATGAACTGGAGGATTTCTATATGAATTGGAAGAACCTCCATGAACTGATGCCAAATGAAATGAACAGAACAGAGTGAAAATTGTACACAGAAAGTGAAACATTGTGTAATGATAGGTATATAATGGACTTTGATACTAGTAGCAAAGCAATAATCCAGTACAGTCTGATGGATTTTGAGAAAGAATGCTCTCCACATCAAGAGGAAGAACTGTGAGAGTAGGAAGACAGAAGAAAAACATATGAATTAGAACTTGTTTGTATGGGTACATAATTTTGGGTTTTGGTTTCAAAAAGATTGCTCTATTGCAAAAATGAATAATATAGAAATAGATATAAGATATATAATATTCATATAACCTAATGGAATTGTTGTTGGCTCTGGGAGGTGTCAGGGAAGAGGGGAGGGAAAGAAAATGTATCATGTAAACATGGAAAATATTTTTAAAAATTAAAAAAAGAAAAAGAAAAAACTAATGTGTAGAGAGGTTTAATGCTAAATTTAGTCACAGAGGAAATAAATAACAGTTACAATTCTGATAAGAATCCTTTGTTATTCCAAGCCCATAACTACTAACTAAGCCATGGTGAAGTTTAAATAGGCAATATAGAATCACAAAAGCTTTTTTTTTTTAACATTTCATAGAAGCATTTATTTAGAGTTGGAAGGGATATTGAAAATCATTTAGCCTAATTCCTGACCCTACTTCCATCATTCATTTTTTTTTAATTTTTGTACAAGTATTTTTCCTTATTATCTCTTTGGGGTACAAACCCAGTAGTGACATGGCTGGGTCAAAGGGCAGGTAGTTATTTTTTTTCCAAACATTTATTAATATTCATTTTTAACATGGTTATATAATTCATGCTCCTCCTTTCCCCTTCGCCCCCCGCACTCCCCCCACCCATGGCCAATGCACATTTACACTAGTTTTGTCATGTGTCCTTGATCAAGACCAATTTCCAAATTGTTGGTAGTTGCATTGTTGTGGTAGTTTCGAGTCCACACCCTCAATCATGTCCACCCCGACCCATGGGTTCAAGCAGTTGTTTTTCCTATATGTTTCCTCTCCTGCAGTCCTTCCTCTGAATGTGGGTAGCGTCATTCACTACAGGTTCCAGGTTAAGATGGCGGCAGAGTAAGAAGCAGCTCTTAACCTCTCCTGACCAAAACACACAAAACTCCTCAAGGGGACATAAAAACAAGTCCGGACGAACGGAGGAACCCCACAACAGGGCACAGTGTGGAAGGTACGTGGAATTGAAACAGCTCTCACTAAATCGCGGGCTGAGCAACCACCCCACCCCCACTCCCTCCACACACAACATCTATAGTGCCAAAGCCAGCTAAAAAGAAATAGAGCAAGTTTGGGGCACCCATCGAGTCATTGGCAGCTCCAGGGCCTGTTCCTGAGAGCAGCAAGATTTAGGACCCCAATAAGCCAAAGAACGCATGCGAAATCTGAGTGCGGGAGCAGAGAGTGGACACAGGGCGCAGAGCGCAGGCTGAGAGCACATGCACGGACGGAGGCGTGGGTGGAGGCAGACACAGCCAGGAACTAAAGCTCTGAAAACCTGAGTGGGGAACCAGTGCAGACGGGTATACGACTGTGGAAGCAGCGCCCTGAGACTTGTAAAGGAACCTCCTGCAGAGGATCAAGCAAGGGGGTCCACCAGGGGGCTTGACCTTGGAAAAAACCAGAACTCAGACCTCAGGAGCCAATAGACCGCGGACGGACACTGAGCGCAAGGATAAACCTGAGAAGCTGCTGGGCTAATAATGGCTACCCAGTCTCAGGAAGCTCAGAAGAGAAAGAATAACAACAAGAAAAATAAGCCTTTAACACTTGACAACATTTACACAGAGAAAATCCAGACAACCGAGCAAACAGAGGAGGAGAACAAACAAGCATTCGGACCCTCCTCAAATAAGGACAACTCCTCACAAGCTATAGAAGAGTTCAAAACTGAGATTTTGAGGAAAATGGAAGAGATCTGGCAAGAAAATAACTGTTTAAAAGGTAGAATCTTGCAATTGAACACCAGAAATGACCAGATTGAAAAGGAATACCAGAAGATTATGGCCGAAAACCAGAAGATTATGGCCAAAAACCGAAAGATTATAGCTGAAAATCAATCCCTAAAGGCTAGAATTGAGCAAGTAGAAGCTAATGATCTCTCAAGACAACAAGAACAAATAAAACAAAGTCAAAAGACTGAAAAAATAGAAGGAAACATGAAATATCTCAATGAGAGGGTGACCAGACCAAGAAAACCGGTCTAGAAGAGACAATTTGAGAATAATTGGTCTTCTAGAAAAACCAGAAATTAAAAGAAATTTGGACTCCATACTAAAAGAAATTATTCAGCAAAATTGCCCTGAAGTCCTACAACAAGAGGGCAATATAGACATTGAAAGGATCCATAGAACACCCACAACATTCAATCCAGATAAGAAAACACCCAGGAATATAATTGCCAAATTCAAGAGCTTTCAAGCAAAAGAAAAAATCTTACAAGAAGCCAGAAAGAGACAATTCAAATATCAAGGAGCACCAATTAGGATCACACAGGATCTGGCAGCCTCCATGCTAAAGGATCGCAAGGCTTGGAATACGATATTCAGAAAGGCAAGAGAGCTGGGCCTGCAACCACGGATCAACTACCCATCAAAATTGACTATATATTTCCAGGGGAAAGTATGGGCATTCAACAAAATTGAAGAATTCCAGGTATTTGCACAGAAAAGACCAGGGCTAAATGGAAAGTTTGATATCCAACCACAAA
>NC_058130.1:196555818-196635641 GCF_016433145.1 Gracilinanus agilis
TATGTGGAGAAAAATAAATAGGGACAAAAAGGAATACACCTTCTTCTCAGCTGCACATGGCACATTCACAAAGATTGACCATGTTATAGGGCATAGAATCATTGCAAACAAATGCAAAAGGGCAGAAATTATAAATGTAACCTTCTCAGATCATAATGCAATAAAAATAATAATTAGTAAGGGCACTTGGACAGGAAAATCAAAAACTAATTGGAAATTAAATAATATGATTCTTCAAAACCAATTTGTCAAAGAAGGAATCATAGAAACAATCAACAATTTCATTGAAGAAAATGATAATGATGAGACATCCTACCAAACTATGTGGGATGCGGCCAAGGCAGTACTCAGGGGGAAATTTATATCCTTGAGTGCATATATTAACAAATTAAGGAGGGCAGAGATTAATGAATTGGGCATGCAACTCTCGGCACCCTGCTCCTGTGCTCAGATTTTGTGTGCGTTCATTAGCTTTTTGGTGTCCTAAATTTTGCTGCTCTCAGGAACAGGCCCCGGAGCTGCTAATGACTCGATGGGTGCCCCAAACTTGCTCTATTTCTTTTTAGCTGGCTTCGGTGCTATAGGTGTTGTGTGTGGAGGGGGTGGGGGTGGGGTGGTTGCTCAGCCTGTGATTTAGTGAGAGCTGTTTCACCCCTTTATAGCATGGAAATGCCTCGATTCCATGTACCTTCCACACTGTGCCCTGTTGTGTGGTTCCTCCGTTCGTCTGGACTTGTTTTTATGTCCCCTTGAGGAGTTTTGTGTGTTTTGGTCAGAAGAGGTTAAGAGCTGCTTTTTACTCTGATGCCATCTTAACCCGGAACCCCACAAAAGCTTTTTGACAAAGCTACAATATGATTAGACATCTATAATTTGAAGAAATTTCTACTAATTTTGTGAAGGAAGGGATGAAGAGAAAAAGAAATTGAAGGTAGAGGACCAGTTAGCTATAAAGTTTAAAGATATATGAGAAAAACCCACTTCCTACTAGAACCTGAAGAAATGCAACCAAATGTTTGCACATTTGAATATTTAAAAGGGCAAGATATTTAAAAATATCTTTAAATGTCACTATAGATATGATTTAATTTTGAAGGGTTATAAAAAATATGTGATTCAGCTTAGGAGGGCCTAGATATGGAACTACCTTCTGGTTAGGAAGTTCTTAGTTGAAGTCCTACCTCTGATATTCTAGAAGTCTGGCCTTCAGATATTCATTTAGTTTCTTAATGTCCCAGGAGACTCTATTATTTCAATTTACAGTGAAGATAGGGATCTGCATTGGTAGAGGGATGGACTTTTTTTAAAAAGAGGAATTCTTTATATCAGTTAAATTACAAGTCCAATAAGAGGAAAATAAGATGTGAGTGAGGAATTAGAATAAAATATGTGTTCCCTAATTTGAAAGAGTCCAGGTTAAGTAGGAGAAGCCTTAGCCAGAGATGAAAGAGAACCATAATTCATTAACTCATTTACCAAATATTTTTTATTTTATTTTTTAATTTTAAAATATTTTTCCATGATTACGTTATTCATTTTCTCTCCCTCCCTTCTTCCCTCCTCACTCCCAGAGCTGACAAGCAATTCCACTGGGTTATACAAATGTTATCACTTGATACCTATTTCTATATCATCCATTTTTGTGATAGAGTAATCTTTGAAAACCAAAAACCCAAATCATCTACCCATATAAAAAACTGATAAATCATATGTTTTTCTTCTTCATTTGTACTCCCACAGTTCTTTCTCTTGATGTGGATAGCATTCTTTCTCATAAGTCCCTTTGGATTGTCATGGATCATTCCATTGCTACTAGTATCAAAGTCAATTATAGTTGATCATTTCACAATGTTTTAGTTTCTGTGTACAGTGTTCTCTTGGTTCTGCTCATTTCACTCCACATCAGTTCTCTGAGGTTCTTCTAGTTCATATAGAAATTCTCCAGTTCATCATTCATTATAGCACAATAGTATTCCATCATTATCACATACCACAATTAGTTTAGCCATTCTCCAATCGAGGGACACCCCCTAATTTTCCAATTTTTTGCCACCACAAATAGCGTAGCTATGAATATTTTTACACAACCTTTTTTTATTATCTATTTGGGGTACAAACCTAGTACTTTACCAAAAATTTTTTAAACTTTCTTTGAAATACTTGTTGGTCTACTTAGTTTCTGGTGTAAAGAAATTTTAATATTGGTTTTATTTTTTTAAACATTGGTATAAAACCAAAATTTTTTCACTTTATAATTAGCCAATTTAAGTGAGAACCAAATTTATATATTTTCTATAATTATTGAACCTGATGACTTTTCTAATATTCACTCACTCCTACCCCTCACAACAGTATCTTATTATGAAATAGAGATGCCATTCCTTTACCAAATGAGACTGCTTGTGGAACATAAGCATTGGCTGGTTGTAGCTAGTTGGAAAAGCATCAGTTATAGGCTTTAGGACAATTTTCTTTGTTCTGAGGATAAGTAATGCTGGGATCAAGATAGCTTTATCACTGGAAGAATAGCTATTGGATGATGAATTTGAAAGGTGATGAAAACTCATAAAAATCATCATCTGGGGTAGAGGAATTAAGGTCTGATAAGTGCCCACAACAGAGAAATCATTGACCCCTTGAAATATTGAAGTAGACATTATACAAAGACAAAAAATTATAATATTATAGTATATAAAAACTAGATGTGAACTCTGCTAAAATTTGACCTCAGACACTTTCTGTTTGACCCCGGGCAAGCCATTTAACAGTACCTCAGTTTCCTCAAGTATCAAATGAGCTGGAGGAAGTAATGATAAATCATTATAGTATCTTTGTCTAGAAAATTTCAAATGTGGTTATGAAAAATAGATGAACAACAACTTTATTTACTTTACTGAAAACACTCAGTGGCTCTAGTCAGTATCCTGTTGAATATGTCTCTCACAGTAAGTAGCTGGCTAAATCTTGATTTTCCATATATGTAAGTGGACTTAAGTAGGGAATCTGGGAGGCAGTCAGAAAGAATATCTTCCTTATCTATCCCAAAGGTGTGAATTTAGCACTTCATTGAATTTTCAAGAAAGGATTGAGTCAATTTGGTAGACAAGTTGAAAAATATACTTACCTATTATATTGTTTATTTTTTCCACCTTATTTAAGAATAAATATTTTAAAATTGACAACTATAACAATCAAATATGTGGAGTTAATTGTTTAAATGATAGGAATGATTAATTACGCCAAAAAATTATGGATTCTTATTGTTATCAGGTAAACACAGCTACTTATATGATATTTGTGTATATGTGGACTCTTTTCTTAATTTTCTTAAAAACTGTTTTCAAAATAATATGCCTTTTTATTTTATTATTATTTTGTTGTTGTTGTTGCAAATCAATCAATGCTACTACCACTACCAGTAAAATTTTGAATGGGAAAGGGACCTTTGAGTTCATTGTTATGTGAAACTCCCTAATTGGGAAACTCTCTCTACCAATGCAAGTTGGAATTTTTTACTGCAAAAACTTCAACTGTTACCTAGATTACTGAGAGTTGAAATTACTTGCCTAGGATAATAGAACCAGTATTTTGAGAACCAGCTCTTCCTTCTAGCTTGTTGACTTTCAGTCTCCTGTACTATGCTATTTCTAACAA
Organism: Gracilinanus agilis; assembly: GCF_016433145.1. Taxonomy (NCBI): domain Eukaryota; kingdom Metazoa; phylum Chordata; class Mammalia; order Didelphimorphia; family Didelphidae; genus Gracilinanus; species Gracilinanus agilis. Next base: position 196,559,473 of record NC_058130.1, read on the forward strand.
AGATTTGTACTCATTTATCCCTGAAAATCTTGTAAGTTTCATTATACTCAATTTACATAAAAACACTCTTGGCCCTCATTCATTCATTTTAAATAAACTAAAACAAATAATTGGAAAAGTACATTGAAGTTAAATTTAACCTTTTTGAATGAGTGAAGATTTTAAAATTGACTTTACTTGGAACAACATTAAGATCACACTAATTTATATGAATTAAGCAGGTCAATCTGAATTAGGAAAAAGCTACATTCTTTGAATAACATAACACTTCCATAAGACAGTAGGGCCCTGTAAATGCAGGAGATACAGTCCAAGATCTATTGAAAATGTTTGAAACCAGGAATACAAGTGAATACCTGCTGACCCCCATATATGTTTTCCCTCTCCTTGCTTTTGACCCTCAGGTCCATGCTTCATGCCCTCCCCCACAAAAAAAATGATATTGAAAATCAAAAACACAAGAGAACACACAGCAGGTGATACACCTGTGCTACCAGCATATCTATAGAACTTTGCACAATATTAGATAAATGAAAAGGCAGAAATCAAAACTGTGTATAAGGGACCTCTACTATATTTAGAGTGGAAGAGATTTCTGAGATCATATGATCTAACTTCCTCCATCCTATTCATTTTTTAAAAAATAGGTTGAGAAACTGATTTCTGGAGAAATGCTTTTCTTGAGATCATAGAAATGCTAACTAATGTCCTTAGGGGAATCCAAATCTATAGATCTCTGGTTCATAGCTGTTTTTAGGGTGTATAGTGCTCAGGACAAAGTGTTCTATGTCTTCTGGACCCCAAACATATTTTCATTGTGAGTTCCTTGTGTTTATCTTGGGGCCTTCTTTTGTTGATAATGAGTTAGTCCTTCATAGTTGATCATCACATAATATTTCTGTAACTGTACACATTTTTCTCCTGACTCTCTTCACTTTACTTTTCATGTTCATATAAGTCTTTCCAGGTTTTTCTGAATTCATCCTGTTTATCATTCTTTTTGGAGCAATGATATTCTATTACTACTAATAGATACCATAACTTGTTCATCCATTCTTCAAGTGACAGATAATCTCTCACTTTCCAATTCTTTGCCACTATAAAAAGCTGCTAAAATATTTTCATACAGATAAGTCCTTTCCCTTTATCTCTCTTCTCCTTGAGATAGAGGCATTGCTTGGTAAAAGGATATGCATAGTTTTGCCCAATTCTATATTGCTCTCCAGAATAGTTATATCAGTTCACAGTTCTACCAAGAGTGTATTAGCACCCCAGTTTTCTGACACCCCCTCCAACATTAATCACTTTCCTTTTTGGTCATTTTAGGTAATCTTGTAGGTGTGAAGTTGTTTTAATTGGCATTTCTCTAATCAGTATTGATTTTGATCATTTTTATATGACTATAGATAGTTTAATTTCTTCCTATGAGAACTACCTGTTTATATCCTTTTACCATTTTTTGCTTGGGCAATGCTTTTTATTTTCATAAATTTTACTTGGTTCTTTATATATTTGAGAAAGAAAGCTTTTGTCAGTGATAATTGCTATAAGATTTTTTCCAAGTTTGTTATTTCCTTTCTAATTTTGGTTACATTGGTTTTATTTACATAAAGCTTTAAAAATTTAATGTAATAAACATTATCTATTTCATTATTTGTAAGGTTCTTTATGTCTTGTTTCATCATAAATTCATCTAATTCCTAAGTCTGACAGGCAAACTTTTCCATGCTCCTCTACTCTGCTTATGTATCACCCTTTATTTCTAGATCAAGTAGCCATTTTGATATTAGGTCTATGTCTGGTCTCTGCCAAACTGCTTTCCAGTTTTCTGAGTAGTTTTTGTCAAATAGTGAATTTTTTCCCCCAAAGCTTAGATATTTGAATTTATTGAACACACTAAGTCTCTATGGTCAATAACTGCCATATATTGATTGCCTAATCTTTTCCATTGATCTACCACTCTATTCCTTAATCAGTATATATTTTTTGATGATTATTACTTTATAGAAGTTGGAATTTTAGCTGAAACTTATAGGAAGCCAAAGATGTCAGTGGTTGGAGCAGAGGAGAGAGAAAACTTCATATATGGTGGACAGCTAGAGAAAAGTGCCTGGAGTCAAGAGCTGAAGTGTCTTATTTATGGAATACCAGGAGGCCACTGGCACTAGATTAAAGAGTACATGTCAGGCAATAAGATGGAAAAAACAGGGAAAGTTAAGAAAGGGCTAGGTTATGAAGGACTTTCCATGCCAAACAAATTTTGTATTTGATCCTGGAGGAAAAAGAGAGTAACTGGAATTTGAGTCAGAGAGTGACATGATTGGACCTTTGCTTTATAAATATTACTTTAGTGGCAGAATGCAGGATAAATTAGAATAAGGAGAGACTAGATATAGGTAGACACACTGGCAGGCTATTTCAGTAATCCACCTGACACACAAGATTCAGAATGTTCCCTATTATAAGTGGTAGAAATGGGATTCAAATATAGATCCTCTGCCTCAAACTCTGGAGCTCTTTTTATTTGCTAGTAGATCTATACTGCATAAACTTTTAAGTATCATAGTTCCCAAGAGGAAAATTTAGCAACCTGAATTTGGATATTATGTTCTATGTACACACATTGAGGTCATCCTTGATGAGGTTATTAAAAGGGAATAGGCAGACTATTGCAAGCAATATTCCATAGTAGAGGATGTCTTTACTATCACATTTGACTGAGAGATCATTATCTTTCCAAACCGTATTCATAATATGTCGGTCTTTTAAATTGTATTTGATTTTGCAGGACAAAATACTGATTTTAAAAAGGGACACCTAGCAATTTTTGCGTGTGTGTCATGGATCCCTTTGATATTTTTTCTTTATTAAAGTTTTTTTTTTTGTCATTTGTTTTCTCTCCCATCCCCACAATAGTGGGGGGAAAAAGAAAAACAGGTTTCACTTAACATGTTACCTTCAGAATTCTAATGAACCCTCATATCAAAATAATATATTTAAATTCTTACAATAAGTACATACATAAAATTACACAGAAATTCGGTTAAAATAAAAATGTAGATTTTCCCCATACAAATTCATGACCCCCTTGAAATCTATTGACATACTCTTTGTCAGCCCATGACACACTCATATTAAGAACCTTTTAGTTAAAGCATTTCCATTGATAAAATACATCCTATACATATACCAAGTAAACAGCAAAAATCTCATTTCATTTTAGTCTAGATTTTACTATTAAGTGAGGCCTGTAACAGGATGATGTAAGTTAGTTATGCCATTGTCACTGAAGAAATTCATAATAATGTCTAATTTAAAATGGGATTCCATTTATTGAAGTTTGCTAGAAACTTTTGCTTGTGAATAATATTGTGCAGAATAGTTCAAGCCCAATAACATAGCTAATGAGATCTTTGTTTCACTCCAGAAAATTTTGTTCTAACTATTCATAGGGAAAAATATAGTAAATAAAGAATTCCTATTGTCTACAATAACATATCTTCTCCCTAAGTCTATGTGTGTTTATTATATATATATATATATGTATGTGTGTATACATATATACACATATATTTATATACATACACATATAACATGCACATACATAATATATGTATATATGTTTCATATACATATATTTACATATATCTTAACATATGCTATTCCTCTTTCTTTTCCTTTCTCCTTCCTTTCATCCCTCCCTCCCTTCCTTCTTCCTTTCCTTCCTTCCTTGCTTCCTTCCTTCCTTGCTTCCTTCCTTCCTTCCTTTTCTCCTTTCTTCTCTAATTTTGGACAGAAAATGAAACTATTTGTCACAGAATAGTTAAACAGAAATGTAACAGATATCACTGCTTTTGTACAATGACAAGTTTCTTTTAATGCCCCTAAGTATCTCCTTAACAAAGGCAAATGTTTTAAAAAAAAAAAGCAATATTCTTTTAGTGGTGTGTAGGTGCAAGTCAAAGAACATTTCAGTCTGCAAAGACTGAAGTTTTCATAACATGCAATAGAGAGAAATATGATAGTGGTCTATAATACATCATAAATAAAAACAAAAAAAAAGTAGCAGAATGGATCTCATCAAAAGTATATGTTATCAGAAAAGATTAATGGTTGAATAAAATAAGTGATGGATTATGGCGTTCTACTGGTATCTATGTGATTTCAAAATGATTTAATGAAGGTCTTAGAAATTTTAGTGACTGTGATGAAATTATGGGAAGATATGAAAAAGAGTCAAATAGGATGTGCAGATATGTATGGTTTGCCCTTAATACTACCATGGAAAATTCCATTTTAATAAGACCGTGGGCTTATTGAAATATAACTTAATTGTAGCAATGTGCATTTATATTTTTGACTCTGAAGTATTCTGGAATATCTTGACTCTACAAATTTTTTATAAATTCTGTGATGATCAGTATGGGAATACTGATTTTTATCTCCAATAGTGGCTAATACAGTACTTGGAAGATTGTTTCCCATTTATGTATTTATTCCACATTTATTATTCAAATTTGTTTAAGTTCTCTACATGTCATCTTCATCAATGTTCTCTGTTCCAAGTGCTATAAAGGCCTAGAGCAGCGATTCTTAGCTTTGCCGTTGCATCATTTTACTGTTTTATTTTGTGACATATATCACTCCCTACCTAAAAAAGATTGTGGTGGATTTTTGTTTTGAAAATTATATTAAGGTTCCCTATATTCAGGATCACTATTTACAATACTGTGAATATTTTTCTTTAAGTGACAGAAAGTTAAAGTTTGGGAATTGCTTTTTGGGAAGTTAGTAAAATTCTTTGTCTCTTAATGAGGGATGGATAGTTGTGTGAGAACTAATGTGTTGTCTGAATGTATCCTGTTTTACTCATAATGTCTATTAAACATTTCCTCATTAACTAGATCCTATTGTGAGTCAATATATTGATGCCATCTTCTATTTCTCCCCCCTTTCTTTTTTTACATATCATCTTAAACCTCTAAGTACCTGTAAAAATGAGATTTGTGCAAGAGGGATGGGACAAAAGGAGTCAGAAGAAGGCAGTTGGTGACAGTTACTGACAGTTGAGAGAAGGGGAGAATTCTGGGAATTTCTCAGAAGAAGGAAGGGGGAAGAAAGGTCTTCAGGCAGAGGACTGAGAGGAACAGGAGGATGACATCCCAGCTCAGATCCAGTCCTGAGGGTTTCCTGAGGATCTTTCTTTGGAAACTGAAACCCTGATTCCCTGATCAAAGCCATTCATTGCATCCCTCCATCAAGACTTCAACAATAGAGTCAGCTAAGTTTTTGGATTCCATTTTGGGAACAATCTCTAAGTCTCCTTCTGCCATTACCCAGCCTTGCTGAGAGACTCTCTTTCAGTCAAAACTTGCAATTATAGAAAAGGATAGAAACAGAAGGAGAAGGGGTGGGGGAAGAATCTTAGGAGTGGGAACCCCAAAGGTTTCCACCCAAGAGATGGACCCCATAGAAATAGATAAGAGGGCACCCGAAAAATCTCTCTGCCCTTCACCCCTTTCTCCAATCCCAGAATTGCAAAGAATAAAAGCCATTCATCAGTCAGATAGCATTCCAGAGTGCCTGAGAGACAACAAGAGAGAGGGAAACCATAGCTTGGTCAGGCTGCCTCCATCTTGAAGTTAGACCACCCACTGTGAAATTAACTGATAGGGAGGGTTCTGTGAAACCCGTCCTTATTCAGAATCAGATTGGGGTACCCCATACCTCGTCTTATATGGAAGCCTCATCCCCAACTTCGTGGGGTGGCACAACCATCCAGGTCACCCAGTTTGGGGATGACACCCCCTTAAAGTCTCCTAGTATATATTCAGCCCCAGGGGAGAGTTGGAAAAGAGAGTCACCACATAGACTCTCTCTCTCCCTTCAATCAAACATTGGTTATTGGCTCTCATTACTATTGCATACCCCAACCACTATTGTGAATAATTATTGTAACTACTATGATAGTGAATATAGTTTTTGAGAGTTACAAATATCATTTTCCATATAGCAATATAAACAATTTGACCTTACTGAAGGCCTTAAAAGAAATTTTTTTCTTTTCCCTCTCTTGTTTAACTTTTCCTGTTTCTCTTGAATTTTGTATTTGGGCATCAAATTTTACATTTAGTTCTGGTCTTTTCTTTACAAATACTTGTAGTTTGTTAATATTCATACCTTCTCCTAGAAGTATATAGTCAGTTTTGGTGGGTAGGTGATCCTTGGTTGTAGACTCAATTCTCTTGCCTTTCTGAATATTATGTTCCAAGCCTTGTGGTCCTTTAGGGTGGAGGCTGCCAAGTCCTGTGTAAGACTGATTGGTGCTTCTTGATATCTGAATTGTTGCTTTCTGGCTTTTAGCCATATTTTTATCTTTAGCTTGGAAGTTCTTGAATTTGGCAATTATGTTCCTGGGGGTTGTCTTTTGAGGATATAATGTAGAGGGTGATCTATGGATTCTTTCAATGTCTATTTTGGCCTCTTGTTAAAGAATATAAGGGCAGTATTCTTGGATAATTTCTTGTAATATGATGACAAGACTTCTGGTTTTTTTCCTAGGTTTTCAGGTAGACCTATGATTCTCAAATTGTCTCTCCTGGACCTGCTTTACAAATGAACCATGTTCTCAATGAGATATTTCAGGTTTCCTTCTAATTTGTTATACTTTTGACTTTGCTTTATTAATTCTTACTGCCTCGTGAGATCATTAGCTTCTATTTGTCCAATTCTAGTCTTTAAAGAGTGGTTTTCAGCTATGATCTTTTGATTTTTCTTTTCAGTTCAGTCTATCTTTCTTTTCATGGCTTCCAGCAGGTCAATTCTGGTCTCCAATTTGTTTATCAATTCATTTGATTTCTGGGCTTCATTTTCCAAGTGGGCAATTCTGTCTTTTAAACTGCTATTTTCTTTTTGAACTATTTCCCACTTTTCTTGCCAAGTTTGTTCTATCTTTCTTACTTTGTTCTCCATCTTCATTCTGATTTCCTGGAGGGCTTGTGACAACTTTTAATTCTTTTGGAAAGTTTGGATGTGTTTGCATGTTTGCTGTCTCCTCTATAGAATGTTGTTTTTCTCCACAGAATTTATCCAGGGTCAAAGTTATTTTCTTATTTTTTTGGTGATTGTAGATTGTAGTTCTTGGGTATTGGTGGTCATTGCTGTGTTAGTTTTTTCTTCCCTTCCCAGTCAGAAATTTGAGTAAGGAGGGTAGGCAGGTCTCTGTGTATTAAGGTACCTAGAGGTTTTTTTTTTCCCTGAGGCTATTTTTCAGTCTCTACCTCATCTGCTGTGGGCAGTCACTCTCTGCCCTATCTCTGCACCCAAACTCCAAGTTCCTCAGCCTCCTGTGGTCCCAAGTCTCACTGTATTCAGGGGTAAGTCTGTGGTGCTCGCAGCCAGCCTCAAGAACTTAGAGTTTCTCCTCTATGCTTGTTCAGACTCTGGCCCTAAAGGTAGAGAGGGGAAGGGTCATCAGCTTGCGCTTTGGTAGGAGTAACTTTATACCCTCATAGCGTGGAAATGCCCAGACCCTGCCTACCTTCAAGGCTGTGCATGCAGTAGAGCCCATACACTCATCTTATTTTGGTTTTTGTCCTTTTGAGGAGTTTTATATTGGTTGGTGTTACCCTTGCTTCTACTCTTTGGCCATCTTAGCCTGGAATTCTTGAGTCATTGTACTGAAAAAATTTTGATATGAAGCATATTTTTTGTCTAAAATACTTCATCAACTTTCCAAACAATAACAATCTAAATTGGAAATAAGTTTAGCCAACTCAACTCAGCTTTCCAATAGATGACAGGAAGGTGACCAATAGGCAACTTTGGTGTTACATATAGCTGACTTCAGACTTCCAGATAAAGCTAGTACCCGTCTAATGCTCCACTAGATCACTAGGGTCTAGTCAGCACAAATTTCTTGCTATCTGTCCTTAACTCAGATTTTAAATCTCTTTCTCAGGAAACAAAAATTAATCAATGTTGTTATTGCTACTAGAAGGGTATGGCAATCTATAGCCCTTTGGATCCACCCTTAATTCAGTTGACTGTACAGATCAAAACTGGGTCACAACTGCCCAGTACACCTTATATTCTCTCAGTATAATGTAAGGACCCTAGGTGCAGATATTGTCTCATTTTTGTGCCATTATTTCTATAACCTGCCACAGTACTCAGACTATAGAATGTGATTAATACATAATTTTTATTATATTTATCATATTTTACTGAACCAAATTAAGAGAAAAATGTATTGAAGGCATTTTAAAAAATGATACTGAAGATGAAGATCTAAGGAAGAGGTTCCCTTCCTTCATTCCTTTGCTTTTAAAATCCTTTTTAAAACAAAAAGTGACCCATGGCCTCTTGGATTAATGCCCGATTCTATTAGGGTGGTGTACATCTTGCAATTCTTAATTAATTTGTGGTAACTGCATCCCAGTCTCCACTGTAATGTTCATCTGCACATAGCAGTTTAATCTTTTTTTTTCCCTTTACAAAAAAAAAATTATGAGTCATAAGTCTTTTCTAGGGGGTGTGGTTATCATCAGATAATCACACTCTTGGGGGGTTAAAAACACTTATCTCTGGATCATGACTCGAAATGCCCCAGGGGTGTGATTATCTCAGGAAACTCACACTCTCTGTCATGCCTAATTGCTTAATTATTATAACACTGAGTTCACACCACTATACAGAAGCTACAGTTGTGTCAGCATTTCCATTAAAAATTCCTATTTCTAGGAGTTTATAACTTAGCCATGAAAACTGTATTGGGTTGAAAGTTAACACAAAATGTTCCAATTTATGAAGCTTATTGCTTTGATATGTATGTATGTATATATTTATGTTTATTCGTATGTATGTATATATGTATGTGTATACACATACATATATACATACATATCAAAGCAATAATGTATGTGTATACATATGCACATACATATATACATACATACATACATATGTATAATTATTAAAACCATATATGATTTTTCCTCCAACAGAACAAGTAAGTAAAACAGGCAGCTATGTAATTGTTTTCATGTTATATTTCCTTTTTACACTTTAGGAAAGTAGCATATATAATAGCTTAGACAGTTCCCTTGATAATCTTTTATACTTAAATGGGGTGAGAGTAATATGCCTCTCAAATGGGGAATGACTAAATAAATTACGAATGGAATGGAATGCTCTTGTCCTCTAATAAACAATGAAGGGAATAAATTCAATAAAATCTGGGAAGATTTGTGAACAATTTACCTAACTAATTCCTGATAAAGAAGTGAGAACATAGGGTTCAGACTGCAATACATAAATATATATACATATATATATGTATATATATTTCTGAACATGGTTAATATGGGAATTTGATTATAGATATTTATTACAAGTTTTTTCTTCTTCAAGTGGAAGGGAATATGGAAGTTAAGATAAAATACATATTTTTAGGAAATAAGGAATATAAATTTTAAAAAAGGAAGCTCTTTAAAGTACTGAGAGGTCAGATGACTTACCTAGGATCATATAACCAGTATATGTCATTGCAAGATTTGGATGCAGTTCTTCTTGGCTTTAAGTCTAATGTTCTATCCAGAATATAAAAATGTCTCTCAGGTAGGCAAAAAATAGTAATGCCTCCTTACTTTCCACTTATAGATAACATATTCTAGAGAATTTAACTTATCAAATAAAATGATTAAATGTACATCAAAATGGAACAATTGTAATCATTCATCCAAAAGAGCCCAAAGATGTATTGGGTATTCTACATGCAGTCTAAAGAATTTGCAAATTGAAGAATTAAATATTGAACATGAGAACTGAATAATTTATGAAACGTTTACATAAAAAACAAAAGACTATGCAATATGTTTTCTTGTGGCTAGCACTAGATTGTGCCATATTATGTTGACTGGAAGAGTCTTTTAATTTTAAAAAATCATTAAAAAACACATTATGAGAGACTTTTAAAATGTAGAGTCTAACAGATTTCTGAATGGGAATATTAAAGAATATACTTGTTTCTAATAATTTAATGGTAGGGCATTTCTAAGCATCTAATGCTGGGGCATATAGTAATCCTAAAGAAATGTGAAAAGGAACAAAATATGTAAATTATAGTTAATATATTAAAATATTAGTTAATAGAAGGAATAATAAAAATACAAAACTGAATGGTCATAAAGTAGAACATGTTTGAATAATGAACAAATGCCAAAAATAAATTATGCTGAAATTAAGTGAAATGGTATTGAGGAGACATGTTAAAATGAGTTATGTAATCAAATTAAAAGATCATCGAAGTGAAATTCATTTTGGGGAATTTATATTAGAAAACTAGAAAAAAAAACTTGATTAATGCAATTACCACAGCAATAATTTCTTCTTTTTTCCATTGTCAAAATCTGCTCATCTATAAGATCCTTTCCTGTAGACAAGCACACTGAAGTCTTCTATATTCTGAAACCAAACAATAAAAAATAACTTTACACCATCATTTTTTCAGACCTTTATTGTAAATCCCTTTTCCTTTTGTCACTCAAACTCTTCCATTTCTCTTACATATGTCATACCTCCTTGTTATGTTTACAATAACACAGTTGTTGGGAAGCTGATAGGTTGGCCTGAGCCAGAAACCTGCAGGACTCTCTCCTCTCACACACACCGGCTTGGCTTGAGTGAGTAGGGAGGGGTAGGTACTAGTTGCTCTCAAACCCCTCCCACCAAGCAGTTGGTTTTCAGTTGATAATGGAGGCTGGGCAGTGTCTTCAGGCAAGGCTCAGCAAAGGCAAATCTCTAATAAAGTTTACTTTCTCAACTTATATTCCCCACAGGTTTGATTGAGGGACAAAGGAGAAGCTTAATATCTTGCTATCAAGAACTGAGGAGAATCTGACTTCTTTAGCTGGCAACTGAAAGGAACAAGCTTTATGATAGCTGTGAGCGTGCCCTAAATAATGGTCAGGCACAACCACTAAAAGATGAAGGTTTATATTTGATAAAAGAAGGAAGGAATAGGCAGGGAAGGGATATCAAGGATTTGGATAAGATCTGGGAAGTCCTGAACTGTTAGGTAGCAGCTGCCCCTACCCCCCAGGAGGGAGTGGCAGACTTTATACCTAGCTGGTCCTCAAAGCTTATAATAATCACTTCTAATATCTAAATAACAAACTGTATAACAAAATGCTATTGCAAAGAAGGTCTAATTCCACTAGACAGGCAAACTCCTGAGTAGAAACCAAAATGGCTTTTGCCACTATGGCCACCAAGGCAAACTCAAACTGGGAACAGCAAGCAGAGTGACCTGCTCACTTCAACCCCAGGAATCAACAGTCTAACTCCTTTCGAACTGTCCTCTCACCCAGAGTTCTCCAGGGGGGTCACCTGGAATTCTAGGTGAGGCTTGACCCTGTATCTTGCAGGAATTCCACCCTACCATTTTCCATATTACACTCCTCAATCTATCATTAATTGAAGTTACTATTTCCAAGATGCTTTCTCAATTGCCCAAACTGATGGTCTTTTTTCAATGCTCCTCCTTCTTGACCTGTCTCCAGTAGTTTACATACGTGATAACTTTACCTTTCTAGTTTTCTTTACTTTCTGGGTACACTAGATGCAATATGTTTTTGTTCTCTTCTACCTTTTGAGTTGATCATGTGATTCTCTTTTGTTCGATTATCATTCCTGTACCAATCAATATTTGGTATGTGTGTGTGTGTGTGTGTGTGTGTGTGTGTGTGTGTGCACATGTGCACACAAGCCCTGACAATTTTTCTCTTGTGTCTGTCTTATTTATTCATCAATGAAATTTTTGAAATCAAATTCATGATCTATTTATCCAGTCTTAGACTGGACAGTTAGATGGTGATCTGAGTGATTTTTGAGGTAGAGTTGCTATTACTGTGACTTTTTACTTTTTTCAGTTCTTTACTAATTTCCCTATTTTTCAAATTTATAAACTTATACTGAGTTCAAACTCCAGTTTTCCTTCCTTATAAAAGAACAAAAATACAGCTATCCAAATAATCAATTCATGCATCGATTCCCACATACAAATGTTGATTTCTTTATGCTACACTTATTGTTGAGACATCTTGCATTGCAAAATAAAAGAGCAGTAAATGCAAGTGGGATTCTTGATTGTCTTAAGGTTCTGATATGGCTTAACTATGTTTTAATTTTGTTGGAACATAAACATGTGCTTCACAGTGTTTTAGCTTTGATGGTCCCTACTTAGAGCAATAAGTAATCCATCTGGCTATACAGTAGGAATGGTGCAAACAAACCAAAGACTAAGTATTTTGGTTGATTTTTTCCTTGTTATTTTACATCTAGTATTTTGAATTTTAGAGTAACTTCCACCTGGGTGGTTTAGAGTGATTATACACATGTGTTGGTAGCGCAGTCTACATGGTTACTAGAAATGGGTGAACAGTGGGTGAAAACATCTGGTGTTTTGAGAATGTTGAAATCAGGATGGTTCATTAAAAAAAGAAATGACAAGTAGCAGTTGTTAAATGGAATGACAGAGACTACATGAGACAGTTTGCAGTTTTAGTTTTGTTAATGTTTTGGTTTGTGAGAAGTTATTAAAAAAGAGGATTGAATGACATGTAAAGGTACCAATCAGTGATTTGGTAATTAGAGAATCTTATTAAAGAATTCAATATGATAAAAAACCCCATCTTGAGTCCTATAGGATTACATATTGGGGATATAATATGTAATAGTTACTCATAGGGAAGTGAATTATAATATAATTAATAATACTCTTAAAAATGAGATGCTCCCAAAATAGTTTTCCTAAAGCATAAACTTTACCATATTATTCCTTGCTTGATAACATTTAAAAGTTTCTCTTTGCATCCAGGATAAAATGCAAACTCTTTAGTATGACATTTAAAGGCCATCACAATTCTACTCCCCACCCCCTTTTAGGCTTACTTCACATTTTATCCCTTTACACACTACATTCCAGATGCAGTAGACAACATGCTGTTTTCCTGACTTGTCATTCTATCTCCTTCCTACAAGTCTTGGCATATGAATTTACGTGGCTGGAATATCTACCCTAATCATTTATGCTGAGTCACATTCAAGACTTATGCCACCTCTTTCAAGTGACATTTTGATTTTCCTCATAGGTAGAGTTCTTTCCCTCCTCAAACTATCCAATAAGAGCTTACTTATTTACATATATAATTATGTTGATGATGATGATAATATAATAAAGCACTTTACATGCTATCACATTTGATGTTTGTACAATAGTTAAATAGGTGCCATTATTTACTTCACTCTAAAGATGGAGAAAGAGATGAGGAAAGAGATATATTCCTTAAAAAGTCATAGATAATAGATGTCTAACCTAGATTTGAACTCGGGGCTTTCTAATGCAAAATCTACTATTCTATTCATTATCATCATTTAGCTGTGTAAGCTCATTGAGGGTACATTATATTTAATTTCCATTGGTCTTTGTAGCATAATGCCTTGTAAATAATATGTATTTAATGCTTTTTTTGCATTGGATTGGTTACAGAGGAACAAAAATTTGAAGATTTTCACATAAAAATTATATTCAATAAATTATTCTGAATAGGTGCTACTGTCATTGAAGGTGTATAGTAGTATGGAAGACTGCTTTTGGTTAGAGATGAGTTATTTATGATTCTTCTATCTTATCATTAAGCAAAAGTTACCCCTCAATTTTATATCCATTTGTACCACAAGTATCCCCAGTGAAATCTAAATTTCAAGATATCCACCAAATTGTTTTACAAAAACATCTTGGATCTATGAGGTAGAAAGGGGTTATATAATGAATATAACCTTCTTTCTCTTTGAAATTCCTGTGGTTTGCTGATGTCATAGCTGAGGTATTCTTTCTACCAGTGCAGATCACAAAGAAAAGGTTTTTTTTTAATACACACGAAATTTCATATTTCATATTTTATAGTTGAAATCTTTAGTAGAATTAAAAATATTTTCCCCAGAGCATTTCTATGGTTTATGAAATTTTATGTTTTCCCAGCAATACATGTTTGGAAAGTGATGGTCTCATTCCATTTTTGCCTCTTAATGTATGGCTTGGTAAAACTAAGGCGTGAGAAGTGAAATGATTTGTCCAATGTCAAAGAGCTAATTAGCAGCTCTAAGATCCACCTAGGCCCTTTACTATCATAGGTCGAATGATTTTTGCACAATATTATATATACTAACATGTATATATACATAACTACGTCTGCATTCATATGTATATACATAAGCAAATATATATAATTGTACATTAATACATGCTTATATGATGCTATGAAAAGTCCTTTTAACTTATTTATACACACATCCATATATAATTATATGTATATGTGCATGCATACATATATATATATATATACATAAACATAGATAATATTCAAGTTGCTCCTTACTGGAGATCGCAAATCCGGGATATATTTGAGCTCTGATATTAATGAGCTGTTTTTTGTATACTTCTATAAGCAACACTGCTTGGTTCGGTCTCCACAGAACATAATACCTTCCTGTGCCAGCTACTCCTAGAGGGACTCTTCTCCTCCTGCTTTCCAGATTCTTTTTTGAATTATTTTCCCCTCTTAGTATGTGATCTTCTTGAGGATAGGGAATGTCTTCATTTTTCTGATTCAATCCCTGGGATTTAGCATAGTTTTGAACACATAATACCCGACACATACATACATTAAATATAGTATTATAGCATTAATTATTTGTTATATATACATATGTGTCAACACACACATATATATTCATGTTCTTTCCTCTGGAAAAGTGTACAAATAAATAATAAATATATAAAACTGAGATTTTAAATTTAGTAAAATTCTAGATTTCTTTTCTGAAAGAAAACTTGAGAGTATTACTTCATGGTGGTGGCAGTTTGGTCTGGGAGAATAAAGGATATTAAAAATAAAATAAATAAGTGTCTTTGCCTGTCTTCAGACAGTTTCTCAGGAACAAATAGTGCCAGAAAGCTCTGTAATCTCTTCAAAATTAGACATTCATTGTAAATTTATTCAAAATTCAAATGAATTCTGACCATTGGAAACCAAGTCAATTTATATATTAATCAACATCATCCATTAATGCTAAAGCCTCTGGTTACAAAGATGTGAATGAAATAGTCAGGTATAGAGACAAATATGAAATGTCAGATGTGAGAAAAATTAGGAGTCCAGTTTAATTGGATCACAGAGTAAATTTTCTATATAGTAGTGTTGTGTAATAAGACTAAAAATACAGGTTGGATTCTGGTTGTAAAAGAGACTTTGTCTAGGAATGTTAGGGACATTATTTCAGTACATCCCCAAATAGCTTCAAAATATACAGCCTAATAATTTGGAGTTGGGGGAAATAGCACTTTTAGAGATTTATTTGGGACTGGAGGGGCTTGAAAATCTTTAGGTCTTCCAAGATCTTTAATAAATGCAAATATCCCTGAAAATGTTAACATATCAAATTATTTTTAAAAATTATTTTAATCTGGTTTGTAAAAACTTAAAATAATTTTGATAACTTTTAATATAATTTTCCTTTATAATTTAAAATATTTAATTTTCTGTATTGAATAACATTATTTTATCAAGGGTTCTATAACTTTAACAATATTGTCTAAGGTCATAATTAAGAAAAAGTTGAGAACTGCTTTAAACTAAAAGTTTTAGGGGAATTAAATGGTAGTCAATCAAAGAAATCAAGTGAGAATTATGGTGGAGAGAGTTTTTGGTAAGCTGCAAAAGACAAAATGGCATTTGTTTTCAAAATTTTGCCAATGGCTGACTGGTCCCTTCTGAGGATACAGAAGGACTGGAAGAACAAGATAAATTAGAAAAAAACTGCACAAACAATTTGGATGTATTGTTAAATAATGCATCTTTTTTTAAAAATAATTTAACCAGTACTTTGTCTATTTTATCTGTTTTTTTTCAAAATACCAGCTTCTACTCTTATTTATTAATTCAATAGTTCTTTTACTTTCGATTTTATTAATTTCTCCTTTTATTTTTAGTATTTCTAATTTAGTTTTCATCTGAGGATTTTTAATTTGTTCATTTTCTAGTTTTTAAAGTTGCATGCCCAATTCATTAACTTCTGCCCTCCCTAATTTGTTAATATAAGCACTCAGTGATATCAATTGTCCCCTTAGAAGTGCTTTGGCTGCATCCCATATGTTTGGGTAAGATGTCTCATCATTGTCATTGTCTTCAATGAAATTATTAATTGTTTCTGTGATTTGTTCTTTCACTAAATTATTTTGGAGAATCATATTTAATTTCCAATTAGTTTTTGGTTTGCCTCTCCATGTATTCTTACTAATAACTATTTTTATTGCATTATGATCTGAGAAGGTTACATTTATTATTTCTGCTTTTTTGCATTTGTTTGCCAATCATGCATCTTAAAAGGAGATGTTTTGGAGAATGTGGAAATACTAGAATAATATATTACAACTTAAATGCAAATGTAAAATTGTTTTTCTGCAAGGATGTATTAATAGAAGATGCATGTCTCAGTCTTGACTTTTTATCTAAGTGACCTTGGACAAGTTTATACTATAATTTCTTTTAATCAAGTGAAAATAATATTTCCCTCCTTTGCTTATGACCAACAACTTAATAGAGAATTCTATATGTTATAATGTATTTTTAAAGTCTGATAGGAAGCCTGAGTGCCACACTATTATGTATATAATGTAAAGTGACCAAAAACAAAAACAAAAAATTAGAAGAAGGCCAATGGTACAGTGGGTGGCTTTCCTATTGTGTATTTATGAAGCTATTGATAAGATTTAGACCAGATTCTAATGCTTGCCTTTTAATGGGCTTATGGAATCTTTGTGTTCAAAAGTTCTGAACTAAAATAGAACAAGCCAAGTCAGAGTCTCCATTATATCTAACATCAATATAATGAACTCCTGTGATGAAGGGAGCCGACGAGTGAAGAACCAGTCCAGGTTAGAAATGAAATAGGTTAAAGTTTCACTTCCCAAATCAATTAATAATGTGATTGAGCTAGTGAATGGTCTCTACACTTATTACCTGCCAAGAATATGGTGGTAGTGTAATTAAGGGTTCACTCCATTGCTTAGCTAGGATTGCTACTCACACAGCAGAATGTTTTAGTTAAATGGCCACTTATGGGCAAAATCAAGCAGGTCACTTTTCTGCTTGTACTTATTTCTCTCCTGGTTCCCTTATTGCTGGAATAGCCTCAGAAAGATATTCTCCCACTGGATGCTGATCACCAGCTTGAGCTGAGAAAGTGGCTTGGCCTCTGGATTCTTCCTATAGAATCTCCACTGGATTGGTTCTTTTACTACACTTCATGACTTCATACACTGGTTTGCCTAAGTGGCATTATATTCTCTTTAGCTTGAATGTTATTACAACCTTTTTAGCTGGAGTGCCATTAAACTCTTTCAGCTAGGGAAATGACCATTAATTTAGGAGTGGCATAAGTCTCTTATTATTAACTCTTTTAGAATCTCTGTAGTTTGGCTGATTGTCACTTGTAGGCAAGAGATGAAATAAATATTGCTCCTCTCACTCAAAAATTCTTTTTGGCTCAAAAGTTTTATCCCTTGTAAGCCAATCCATTTTGTCCTATGGTGATCAGTTTCCTTTCAGTCAGTTCTATATCCTATAATCCCTTAGGAAACCTTTGCAAATAAGTGGTTAGAGACAAAAGCATTAACATAATCTGCACCCAGAGAACTGGTCCCTTCATGTATAATTGAGCTATTAAATACTCAGTCTCTTTTTAAGGTGGGAAATATGTATTTGTCACCTGAAGCTCTTTTTTTCTCATGCCAATGTCTCTTGCCCTTAGCTCTACTTCCCAAATTGCCTGTCAAAACAATTTAAATAACATTTAAAATAATATTTTCTGACATTTTGAATCCATTTTATTTCCCTCCCTCTCATTTCTCCCTCCTGAGAAAGCAGGTAATATGGTATAAATTATCCATGTGTTGTCATACAATATATATATTTTCATGTTCATCATGTGAAAGAAGACACCTATTGCTTACACTAGAGAAAAATTTTTGGAGAAAGTAAAATGAGGAATGGTATGCTTCAATCAGCATTCAAATTCCATGAGTTCCTTCTATGGCAATGGATAACTTTTTTCATCATGAGTCCCTTAGAGTTATCCTGGGTCCTTTCAGTGCTGATAATAGTTGTCATTTACAGGTGATCACTGAACATAATTGCTTTTACTGTGTATTTTGCTTTCAATATCCAATCCTTCTTCCAGATCCCTGGATCCTAAAAATTCTGGTTCTATCACTTAAAATGTTATAATACCAGATAGTAGAACAAAGTAAAAGAGAACAAAGGACACTGCATTGTGAATCAGGATATCTGAGTTCAAATCACACTTTGCCCATTATTGGCTGTGTTACTTCAGGAAAGTAACTTTGATTTGTCTCATTATCCTTATTGTGAAAATTATTCTACTCATCTAACATTGAGTAATTAGAAAGTTCAATTAGCATTTTTAAAATTTAGGTTATTCATAAAGTTATATATTTTTCTGATTGAGAATCATTGATCACATTAATTCATTTTAATTTAGATTTTAAAATGCATAGATAAAAAGCAGGAAAATAGCTTTGTTATTTCTATTATGTAATTTTGCCAATTCCACAGTTAAATTGGAAGTAGAAACCCCAATTTCAGATCCTAGTAGAAAGACTAAACCACTTGACCACATATACTTCTGTTCCAAATTTGGAAGCTTGGTCAATTCAAATAAAATTTCCTGGTTTTTGCTAATCACCCTCCAAAAACAACTGCCCAAGAAATTAGGGACCATATGTTGGCAACTGATGGCTTCTTTTCTTGCTTCAACTGTATATTTAAAAAAATAATAATTTATGGGTGGCAATTACAATGTTTCCATTCATTATTCCAGAACAGTTTCCTATCCACCAAGTATAAGAAACTTAATTACTTACTTTATCAATATTAAATGTCACCAATACTGAGCTAATCTCTCTTTGTATATCCACTTGTAAGACAGTTTGCAGGTTTGATGTGTTCTGAGTGTAGATTGTGCAATCAAATAAAACTAATTTACATTTTAAATGCATTTCTTGCTTATTATAATATCCTCTATGTTAGTAGTACCGTATTTTCTAACGGTTGCTGTACCACATGTAGTACAAAAATTACTGATGGTTATAAATATTCAACACATGGGTAACTCTTCCTCAGAAGATGAACAATGTCTTTTTTTTTGTTTGTTTAACATGTTATACATAAGGAATTGCAAATTTTCTGTTCAGACATTTAAAATGTTGGGAATTTTCTTAGGTAGATATTTTCATAAGTATTTTAAAATTTTAAAATCATAATTTTAACACCTGTAAGGATCATCAAGAAGTCATATGACAATCTCTGTGCCTTTGTATATATAAATTGATAAAATTTTTAGAGGAGAAAATTGAAAGTTGAGATACTAAATTACATGTACAAAATCTCATAGTAGG
Organism: Gracilinanus agilis; assembly: GCF_016433145.1. Taxonomy (NCBI): domain Eukaryota; kingdom Metazoa; phylum Chordata; class Mammalia; order Didelphimorphia; family Didelphidae; genus Gracilinanus; species Gracilinanus agilis. Next base: position 196,579,010 of record NC_058130.1, read on the forward strand.
TGACAGAAAATGAAATTAATCCCAGATTTTCGCTTCTAGAAAGTCTTCCATTATACCAAATCATATCTGAATTTTTAAGTTATTTTAAATTTAATATTGAAAAAGTTATGTCCCACTTGATTGCATTTATATTACTGAAGAAAGATGAAAAGTGCCAAAAAAGGACATAGGTCTTATATTAAATTATTCAAAATTAACAACAAATTCTAAATGGACTAATATTTACATATTTGGAACACTTAGAAGAACATCAAGTTGCTTAATGTCTTCTACTGTGTGACTTTATGTAAAATGGAAACTTTGTTTAAAAAGACTATGTGTACTTTATTATTGATTCATTATGATCCTTCAGGGTTTTTTGATATTGTTGATCATTTTTTCCCAGTAACAATGGAAAATTTTCACTTATTCAACTCTTTCATCCTAGCTCCATGGAATCAATATTTTGCTTTTCATCTGAGGCTAAAGTTTAGGCTTGAAGTCTTTATAAAAAGATGAGTAGGTAGCCTGGTTACACATTGGGAAATATGCTTGGCCAGAGTCTTAGAAATCAAACTTTTGTGTTCCCACTAATTAGTAGTATGATATTAAATAAGTTTTTTAAACTTATGGGGCCTCAGTTCCATCATCGATACAATAAGTTTGAAGTAGATGGCTTTTAAGGTTCCATGAAACTTAAAACCTATAATTTTATTGATTCTTTTTCATAAACTATTTTTTTTATCTAGATGGGAACTTAGAGACCTTGTTTCACAAAGCAATTCAATTAGCTACCTTTTAGCATAATAATAATAATAATAATAATAATAACAACAATAATAATAATTCAGCTAGTTGTTGGAAAGAAGTCAAGAAGACCTAGGTTAAATTTGACCTCAAAAATTTTCTAGTTGTGTGACCTAGAACAAGTCTTTTAACCTCTGCCTCCTTATACGTAATATGGGGATAATTATAGCACTTACCTCCCAGGGCTGTGATGGGGCTTAAGTGAAATAATAATTGTTAATTGTTTAGCACAGTGCATGACATGTAAGGAGATTCCATATAAATGCAACTTTTATTATGAATAATGAGCAACTAGGTGGCACCGTGGATAAGGTGCTGGACCTGGAATCAAGAAGACTCATCTTCCTGAATTAACATCTGGTCTTATTTATTAACTCTGTGATTCTGAGAAAATTATCTAACTTTCTTTGTCTTAGTTTTCTCACTTATAAATTGAGCTGGAGAACGAAATGGTAAATTACTTGGATATTTTTACCAAGAAAATCTCAAATGGGGTCATAAAGAATGGGATATGACTGAAACAACTGAACTGTAAATCAATAATATTATTAATAATAATTTTCAAATGTTTGCATTTTCAAAAACCAAGATGTTTCCAAATATCCTAAATTTTTAAATCTTATCATCAACAAGGCAAGATTATTCATGGATATTTTTGTAACAAATTACACCTCTTTGGAGCTTTAGAATTACAAAGTGCACTCCTTATAACACCTTGTGAAGTAGTTAATGTAATGATTATTTTTCCCATGTTCCAGATAAGGAAAACTGAGGCTATAAGAAACTATAAAATTTATTTGTTCAAGGTCACATAGATAGGAAATGTTGAAGCTGGATCTACAATGCAGGCCTTTTGATTTTATACTCAGGAGTTTTGCCCAATACATCATACTTCTTCATTTAGGAATGCAAGTTTTCATTCATATTTTGGTATCATGTACACACTTATTATTACAAACATTATAAACCCAGGAGAACAGAACCATCAGATTTTTATCCTTTGTTTTTAAAGAGGACCAATGACATTATGGGGTGACATTTCGACTGGTATGTGAGGTGGATTTATGTGAAGTAGAATTGCACAATGTAGGTACCCTCAATTCTTTTTTCTAGAGTCTTTGAAGTCCAGTGAAAAGATAAAAATTAGGACAGCTAATAATGGTCCAGAATGTGAGGAATGACTGGCATCTTTGTAGTCTGACCATGCTCTAAGTCAGTGATTCCCAAAGTGGGAGGCACAGCCCCCTGGTGGGTGCTGCAGTGAACCAGGGGAGCGGTGATGGCCACAGGTGCATTTATCTTTTCTATTAATTGCTATTAAAATAAAAAAAAATAATTTCCAGGGGGCGCTAAGTAATATTTTTTTCTGGAAAGGGGGCAGTGGGCCAAAAAAGTTTGGGAACCACTGCTCTAAGTGCACCTCCTGAATCTACCCTCATGGATCTTAGAACAAATTGTTCTCATCTAAATCTTCACATGCTTTTAGTAGATACCCTCCTTAACTTAAGGATGGTTTTGATGCCTGTTAGTTACCCTTAACCCTGTTTAGCCTAGCTGTCTAGATGTTTGTTTTTTTTTTTAACCAGGATGTGACCATTGAGCATACTAGAGCTTCTTGGAACTGTAGGTGAGAGTTGAGTGAAAGGTGGACACCAAAGGTGGATGAGTAACCTTGTAAAGGACTCAGCATATTATCACCCTACAGATGCTCATCCTCCTTGAACACCATCTATACCACACAATGGAAATAAACAAATGGTTAAATGTATTAGTGGTGATGATGATGTCATATAAAAATGCAAGTCAAGTTCCCTTTACATTTCAAATGACACATTAAATAATAAGACTTGAGAAAACCACTACCTCTACTCAGGGATAGTGAGTCAAAGACTGAACTCTACACTCTCTTTGGAAGTGAGCCTGACTATCTTCACAAAAGTTCAATATGATTTGGAATAGTGAAACATCATTTTTGTTTTCTTGCAATCTTGACAAAACCATTCTAATGCAAGCCCACAAGATAATTTTGATCTTTATTTGAAAGATACTTTGTTTAGCTGATTGATGAAATCAAGGAATATTTGTTAAAATTAAATTGTTCTAAATCATTTATAAACAGGTTAATATCTTAAACTACAGACATAATAAAAATGTACTTTTGAAAGTATTTGGCAAAACATAAAATTTGGTTCTAAATGAAAGAGAAGGGAATTGATCATCCCACTAATTGCTTTTCTAGTTCTGAATTAGACATCCTTGGATATGTAAAAGGATGCTCTATTTATTTGCTTTCAAAAATTGAAGAACATTTTGTATTTCATCTTTTTGATAACAGACTGAGTGAAAATTTGACTTTAGTTTTGACTCAAAAATACCTGTGAAGAATTTGTGTCATTGTGTTGCCAGAACTTTCCTTCTCTATATCTCATGTATATGCCTGTTATGTTTAACATTAACAGCTCCTATCCACCTGGATTGTTATAGCTCTCAACTTACCTACATGCTTCTACACTATTACCACATTGATATTTCTTTATCAGCAGATATCCAACATTTTTCATAATGTTTTGAGCTGAGGTAGTTAAAATGTTTAATGATTTGTTTGTTCACCTTAGAATATTTCATTTCTTGTCCCTCCCCACCCTGGCTATTATATTCTACTTTCCTCATAGGGATGATGTAAGGACCATAACATAGTCAAAGAAACATATTGAAATTCTGCGAGGTGCTATATAAATGATGTATGTTCTCTTAGTAAAGCAAGCAATGGGTTGTTTTTTTCTCTAGTAATGGGATGCCCATTATGGATCATTTAGTCTGAGAACTGTAACTTCCTATCATTTTTTATCATTTATGGTGAATAGCATTAGTTTTCAGTGGTATAAATCATTTTGCTTAAAAAAAACCTAACTTTATGCTAAAGGTACTGATGCTATACTGTAGAAAATAAGTTAAGCAATTTAAAGAAAATAATTGCAGAAAAAAGAAAAAATTAATAGTAAGTTTATGATAGTTTACATTTTTGTTGTGCTTGTCCAGATATTGTTCAATTTCTTAATTTAAAAAAATTAGAATAAAAGGGAAGAGTTGATGCATTCAAGCACATACAGTCAACTATCAAAGGATCATATATTCAGAACTAAGAAAAAGTTTCAATACATAGTTCAAAAATGTCATTTTTATAGAAGAGGAAATTGATACAAATAGAGAATAAGGTCATGCTGGTAAGCAAGTAAGATTAGGTCATGCTAGTAAGTGGAAGAACCAGGTTTTGAACCAAGTCATTTGATTATTTTGTTGTTCCTCAATCTCCTTTTAAAGAGATTAAACATTCTGAGTTTCTTTCTATCATTTTTATAGATGGTTCTTACCATATTTTTCATTGTCTTGGTTACCCTATGTGAAGAGTGAATCAAACTTTCTTTGTCTATCAATCAACAATTTTTAAATTAATCAACCAAAAATTTAAACATACCTACTTAACACTAAGTAAGGGAGTTCCCAAGTCACTTTAAAGTGAGTGACAACTCCAGAGGCTGTGGACCACGTGGGAGTGCTAAGAAAATTGAAAGATTTCAATTGGTTCCCATAAAGTAGAGGAAGGAACAGGAAGGGATATGGAAAAATGACTATAAAAAGTTCTGAACTTCCTGTCCAAGGAGCTTTTCCTGGTGACTTGGCTTTTGGAGGTGGCTTTGGACTTGACTTTGGCTTAGACCTTGACTTTGGTTCTTGGACTGCTTCTTAGAGGACTGCTCCTGGATCTTCTCTTTTGGACTTCTTCTTGGGTGAGTGAGAAGCTGACCTTCCTTTCCTGGAGGAGACTGCATAAGTGGAACCCTTGCATAAGACACCACTGGGTTCTCTGGCTGCTGGTTAACAAGCCCTGGTGGAGCTGAGCAGGACACCAGAGTAACATTTAGTGTGATAGGTAGATATTTTCTCTACCCTCTTCTTACATATCTCTACTTTCACTCTTTCCACCTATTTGTAAATAAATGCTACTAAAAGTCATTTTGATTTGAGCTATAATATTTTAAATCTGTGACCACAGTATTACCTTAGAATTCTCATACTGGCATAAAAATAGAATTTAAAATTTTTACATTTCTTTTGTATTTTCTTTAGCTTATCAATGTCTTTCCTTAAATGTGATGCACTGAATTGAAGAGTATTACATATTTGGTCTTATATGTTTGTATTGGTTGTCTAAACATCTTGAATATAATAACTTTGATATATTTGATGCAAATATTTTCTCTGAATGAAAACTACTTTCTTCACTTAGTTGAATGATTTTTCTCCTTTAAAAATCTTTTTAAACAATCAATGATACCTACATTATCCTTTGGGTTCACTTCGATACCTCACTTATTTAATAATTTGATTTCTTAAACATACATGTGAAAGGTACCTAAATGATTATCTTTTATTAAAATTGCTTTCACCTTTTTTATTCAGACCTTGTATCCATTTTGAACTTATTCTGAGCATATAGTACAGAACATTTCTCTAAACTGAATTTCTATAAGAGTTTTTATAAAATTTCCCCAGCAGATGTTTTTTTTTAAAATTTTAAACCCTTAACTTCTGTGTATTGACTTATAGGAGGAAGAGTGGTAAGGGTAGGCAATGGGGGTCAAGTGACTTGCCCAGGGTCACACAGCTGGGAAGTGTCTGAGGCTGGATTTGAACCTAGGACCTCCCGTCTCTAGGCCTGGCTCTCAATCCACTTAGCTACCTAGCTGCTCCCCCAGCAGATGTTTTAAATATGGAGTCATTTTCCAAATAATTCTATAATATATATTTATTAAACACTTATTCTTTTTGTTCAGTTGTTTCTGTTTATTCCTTTTCTAGCCTGCTTCACCTACAAACTATATTACATATTTTGAAAATAATTATCAAAAATATTTGGTGATTGCTACATTATTATATAATTTTAGATCTGAAAATATCATTTCTCCTTAATTCCTACTTCTTTGTTTTTTTATTTCCATTTAGATTTTAAGTCTTCCGCCATCCAAAATGATTTTTTAAAAAAACATCACCATAAAGTTATCTCTTGGGAATTTAATTTGTATAGTACTAATAATCAGTATCAAATAGTTACTCAGGATTAATAGAATTTCAAGGTGTGTTGAGTTCTAAAACTAAGAATTAGCTTAAGTTGACTATAAATGATGAGGGAAACAAAATAGTTTGCCAAACTTTGGAGGAAAGTATTATTATAATATATTACAGATGAGGAAACAGAGGTAAGTGAAAGTTAAATGACTTTTTCAGGATCATGCAACTAGTGAGCATCTGATGTCAATTGAATTCAGCTTTGCTTGACTTGAGACATGGCTCTCTACTGTTTCACCTTTATATGTGCCCATTGTAAGAATGGCATTTATTCAAGGGGGATGGGACAAAAGGAGTCAGAGAAGGAGTGCCTGACAGTTGGTGAGGGTTGGTGACAGTTGAGAATTCCCAGAGGAATTCTGGGAAGGTTGCGGAGAAATTAGAGAAAAAGAGTTCTGGTGAAGACTGGAAGGAGAAAGGAGGACATCTCAGCTCGAATCCAGTCCCAAGGGCTTCTTGAGGATCTTTCTTTGGTCATTGATACCCCGATTCCCTGGTCAAAGGCATCCCATTGCTTCTCACCCATCAAGACTTCAAAAAACAAGTCAGCTAAGTTTTTGGACTCCATTTTGGGAGTGAGCTCTTACTCTCCTTCCCCCTTTACCCAAAATTGCTGAGAGATCCTTTTGGGTTTAACTTACAATTATAGAAAAGTAATAGAAATAGAAACAGAAGAAGGGGCAAGGTGAGAAGCTTAGGAGTTAAAGTTCCCATTGAAGTGAAAGACTCCATAGGAATAGAGAAGAGGGTACCCCAATATCCCTCTGCCTTTCACCCCTTTCCCCAACCCCTGAATTGCAAATAATAAAAGCCATTCTTTAGTCATATAGTGTTCAAGAGTGTCTGAGAGACTAGGAGGGAGGGGAAACACACCTTGGTATAGCTACCTCCATCTTGGAGCCAGACCACCCACTGTGAAGCTGATTGACCTAAGAGGAAGCTTGTGTGAACCTTATTCAGAATTAGATTGGGGTATCCCATGCCATATCTTATAGGGAAAACTTGCCACCCACTCCTGTGGGGTGGCACAATCATCCAGGTCGTCCTGTTTAGGGATGATACCCCCTCGAAGGCTCCAGTGCATATTCAGCCCAGAGGGGAGAGCTAGAAGAGAGTCTCACCTCATAGACTATCTCCCCTCTATCATAACATTGGAGGCTAAGCTCTCTTTATACTTATGCCATATCTTTATCAATACTTGGACATACCAAAAAAAAGTTAAACTTTCCAAATAACACAAAGATTAAGTGGTTATTTAATGCATTGAATAACTGAACCAGGATGATATAATATCTCAGCACCCTGGAAAACTGAGCCAAATCATGGAAGATAATTAAATAGCAATACATGGAATAGTCTATTATTACAACTAAAAATCATTTTTGCAGTAACATCAACTTAAATTTATAAAATGCTTTAAGATTTTTAGTAACTAAAGTTGGAATATAGATGGTGACATGAGTAAGTACTACCCTAAATTTTTGATTCCTAGGCTAATGTTTTTGCCCTCATGATGCCTCTTGGTACATTTCTTCCTGAGATCCTCCTGATGAGATGGTAGTTGCAAGATGAGAAGCATAGAGATAGAATGGTAGTAACAAATCTACTCCATTCAGAGTTGCATTTTTTTCCTTTCTGAGATTTCTAATCATTTTTATAATCTGAAAACTCCAAAATGCTGACAGATATCAGACCTCAGACACAGACATGTGTGCTCATGGACATATACACATACATGTACACACACAAAACCTATCAAATTAATTAAGGAATGAACAACTGTAAACATATTCATGAGATGTAGTGAAAACTAAATACTTTTAAATTAAAATAAATTCATGTTTGGCAGACACTTTTAATATATGCTTTAAATTAAATGAGAAATAACAAATGGAAGTTTTTTTCAAAGACTTGTAGTTTACTCTTGAGCCTAAAATTCTGTCAGAAAGAAGAGTGCAATGTTCACACTTTCATAAAATAGGGGAACTTCTCTTTTAGATCCCTAATTGTGGTGTCTGAGAAATATACTCTTATTTCTATAAACACTTTGAGTTTCACAATGTTGTAGTAGAAAAAGCATCCTGTGACTTAGTTTTTGATCCTAACTTTAGGATTTTACCAAGGTGACATTGAGATAGCAACTCAATTTGTTTGAGAATCAGTTCCCTAGTCTTTGAAGTTTGGAGGCTAGGCTAAATCATGTTTAAGGTCCCTTCCAATTCTATAATCCTATGATCCTATAAACCTTTTGTTAGAGTTGTAATCCTACCTCTGATATTTAATTAGTATGTTCTTGCTATTTACAAGCAATCATGCACATAGGAAAGCAAAAATAAATGCATATCACTTATGTGAATAAAAATTATTCATTTTCCTATTTAGGAAACATGGTATTTTTTTCATTATGTCCTGAGCTCATTTTGAATGGCACAAGACAAATTCTTGCCCATATAGTGGTGTTTCTTAGAGTTTCAATAACAGAAAAACATATTGGTTATAATACAAAGGAGTACTTTTTATTGTCATCTTTTGTGTGTGATATAAGAATAAACCTTCAGCATTTAAGAAACAAAGTACTATGTGATGTTGTACTACTTGACTTCCCTTCCAGTTCTGAATCATTGATTCTCCAATAATCCTATGATGCTAGAAAAGTCTTAGCAAAAGTTCAAATTCTGTGTTTTCAACAAGGAATAGAGCGATCAAAATTAATGATGATGAAAGTTTCCCTACATTGTTTTAACCATCAGCTAAACAGGACAACTTTTTTCTAGCTCGAGAAAAAAAATCTCCTTTGATGAAGATGCCATGCTAAAAGACTCAAGAGATTCTTCTAAGGAAAAGACATTAATGGTAAGGAAAAAAAGTAGGTTCTTGATCACACATGCCTTTACACAGAGAGTCATACTGTCATCAATTAAAGTTATAGGATAATCTGCATTCTAAAAGCAAAAGATTTTAGCATAGTCTAATGAAAAGAGTTGTAACTAGTCATTTTTAATTGGTGGCAGGCTTATGGGGAGTGAGGGATGGATATGTATGCTGGGATGAACATAGGTTTCTACCTTGTTGAAAAGGAAACAATCACTTTCTAAGATGAGGCTGCTATCACTTCTGGAATTAGGAATCAAGAGGTTATGAACAGCATCCCAGAGTGGTGATGGTGCTCCTCTAAACTCTAAATTATTTTTCCTGGGTCAAAGTCTCTACTGCTGAACCCTACTCAGAGCTCTTCCAATAATATAATTTTTGACATTTATTCTGACACTGACACTTGTACTCTTTTAATTTATTTCATTAATGATTGACTCTGAAATCAGTGGGAAAATATTGTACTCATTTGGAAATTGATATAATTTTGCATAGCATTCCCTATACATAGATCCATGAGTTAATAAGTGAAAGAAGACCAAATATAAATTCGGATGAACCAATTCTGGAACTGTCTAAAACACATGCATCACTAGTTATGTGAGCTTTAACAGATAAATACACTTTGTATGAAGTTTCATTTCCTAATCTGAAAACAGAAGTAACACTTTCCACTCCAAGTAGTAGTAAGTAAAAGTCTTTAAAAACTTTGTTTTGCCATTTAAAATATGCATGATATCATGATTCTTGATCATTAATAGAACTATGATTTCTTCACTGTACAATTGCAGCATAGATCACAACTTCCTAATTTCCATCTAATGAAATTCTTCATATTTCCCAATGTATACCCAGTAGAGAATCTGTTGAATGTACTCTGAAAAAAATTCATTTTTTAATTATTAGCATTTTTATTTTTAGGGTGGGCCATCAGTTCTTCACTCTATCTTCCATTTATGATGCATGGATGTTTTTCATTGCCCTTTGCAATCATTTACATCCATAACATATTCATTAAGTTTTTCTTTCATTTAGCACTTATTAATCTCTTACAGTGTAAAAGACACTATACTTATGACTGAAGTGCTTAAAAGTTTGGATAGTGTCTGCATTCTTTGACCTTATAAGTTTGTAAGGAGATAAGCCAAAAATGCAAACAATTTCAACACATAATAATATAGAAGTACATCAAAATACTACAGAATAAAGTGCTCATAAATTATTGTTGGTAAAATATTTTAGCCTGCTTTTATCTACCATGCTTGATCCATTGACATTTGACATTTTAGTTTTAAGATCATGCTGTTCCATTGTTCATAATCATATAGCATCACTGATAGAATATTTGGTGTTAAAGAGATACCAGAGGCTTTCCTTTCCAAATATAAAATTAGTCAAAATTTGTGAAAAAAGGTTATCTTTCCAAGCATATTATAACTCTGCTACTTATAATCTGGCTTTTTATTGCCATCTACCAATTAGAAGTTGAAAACCAATCACTGGGATTCTGGGATTTGATAAGTGAGTTTTTAATTTAGTTTTCATAAAACCAGGTCACCATGCCATTTCCAGGGTCATTTCCAAGCCATCAAAATGTACATTTAAATTCTGCTGCTTTTCTTCTCCTTTTCCCATTCTAGTCTTTCTAAGGAAGGGACTCTTTTGCTTTGTATTTGTGTTTCCAGTACTAATCATAATATTGGGCTCATAGGATACACTTATTGCATAAATATTAATCAAATCATTTAAAAATAATATTAAACTATTAACAATCACATGAAAAAATTTTGAGATCTCATTTCATACCCAGAAAATTTGCAAGGTTGACAAAAGGTAGGGTTAGCCAATAATGGATAGGTTGCAAATAGATGGGTACAAGAGCACATCAGTGTACCACAGTGGATATGTGAATTAATCCAACAGTTCTAGAAAGAAATTAGGAATTATGTGAAGAAAGTAGTTCAAATATGTGTATCTTTTTGAGTCAGAATTTCTATTGCAAAGCATATATCCTAAGGAAGTCATAAAAAATTAAATGAGTATATATTGTTTATAGCAATACTGTATGTAGTAGCAAGGAATAGGAAACAAACATTAGGAAATAGTGTAACAAATTGTGATATATGAATGTAATGAAAAATTAGTGCACTGTGAGAAATGATGAATTTGATGAATTTAGAGAAATACAGAAAAACTTATACAAAGTGGTGCAAATTAAACTAAAGAGAATAAGGATAAAGAGTATAAAAATAAGTAGAACAAATTAAAAAATCAAATAAATCAAATGGAACTATGGGTACTTATAATCACCATGCTTGACCTCAGTCATTTGATCAATTAATAAGCATTTAATGGGGAGATAACATGTAAACAACCATGTAGAAAGAGATGATAAAAAAGATAAATTAAACACAATTAAAAGAAAAGACACTGGAATTAAAAGGGTTTGGGAAAATTTTCTGGCAGAGGATCGTCTTTTATTACCCATTAAATGTTAGATCAAAGAATAAATGGCATTTTACATTAATAATTGTTCATAAAATGTCATGTTAGTCATAGAAGAAATCACTGAAGTTTGAATAAAAATGAAAAACAACCACAACTTCTGAATTACATATTTGGGAAATTGGGATTAATTCGGAATTTTGTATTTGGTGGGGACATTTATGATATTTTATAAATAGGTAGCTGAGAAGGACCCCAGTAGACCATTTTACAGATGAAAAAACTTAGGTACTAGGAAGTAAATGTTTTACTCAAAGTCACATAGGAAATATTTAAAGTGGGATTATGAACCCAGGTCTTCTGGCTTTAGAGCAGGGGTTGACAACGTATGGCTCTCGAGCCACATCTGGCTCTTTTGAGGGCCAGATATGGCTCTTTCTGCAGGAGCCATAAAGTCAGTTTTTTTTTTCAGGCGCTGTTACAGGAGCGTGTACTGTTACAGGACCATGCACTGTGAGCACTGTATGGCTTTCACGAAATTACATTTTAAAAAATGTGGTACTTATGGCTCTCATGGCCAAAAAGGTTGCCGACCCCTGATCTAGAGCATAAGATGCTTTCATTTTCATCTAAAGAAATATTTGAAAATCAGAATGATTCCCATTTTTGAAATTTAACTTTTAGCTATTTTAAGTATTTTTATTGCATGATGAAAGCTCTTCCATTTTCTTATAGGAGGCAGTTAAGATATGTGTAATGAACATCAAATTTGAGACTGATAAAGATGGTTTAGAGTTTTGGTTCTGACACTTCCCATCTTTAGGGCCCTAAGAAAATTATTTAATCTCTTTGAGTGTATTTCTTTACTTGTGAAAGGAGAGTGACAATGATACTTGGATATATCTACCTCAAGGAATAGTAAGAAAAATGCTTGGTAAACCTTAGAGCATTATATAAATGAAAAAAAATTTTATGTGAATAACTGAAGAGATGCCTAATGCCAGATCTTGCAAAAACAAGTTTATCAGACACCCACCAATATGAGCTTTGGAAAGGTCATAGGTTAGCCTAACATTGAATTATGGCAACTTTTACTATCTCAAGAACCAAAATGCTTTTTCTTTTTTAAGGGAATATTTTCAGAGTAAAGAGAAAGGATTCCATTAGGAATTAAGTAGTGTTCCTTTCATTGTTTGTAGCTTTTTATTTTTTCTGACTCTTCCTTTTCCCATCTCCCAGATAACATATTCTTTCTAGCCTTTGGGGCTATAATAAATATCTTCAGCTTTTAGAAGAGTTTGGTATTTTAATATGAAACTGATTTTCTAATGTTTTCCTTTTCATTGGAAGCTCATGCTCACTGGAATATTTGTCCTTTTCTAAATATCTTGACTATATATTTCTCTTATGCCTTTACCTTTACTTCTATTGAATCCTTAGTTTTTCAGGAAATTAGCACTTTATGTGTGTATATGTATGTGTGTGTGCTTGTTTTATTTCTACAGTTCCTTATGACAGAAGGTATGTAATATAATTACTTCCTCCCAGATGAAGAAGTGTGGGATTTGAAGCAAAAAATGGTGAAATTTATTTTGTATAAAGCTATTTCCCTCACTGCCCAGACGAACATAATAACCTTGAAATAAACTTGTTGAAAAACGTTTCAGATATCAAATAATATCTTTTATGTTTCCAGATAGAACCATAGCAATCATTGCATGTAGAAGTAATTTATTTTCCCATTTTCTTAAATTTCTGATATTAATTTTAAATGCTTAATAAATTATGTTGACTATATGAACACTGATTAAAAAATTGTTTGATTTAGTTAAAATAACATTATCTAGATAAATCTCTGGGGTGGAGAAACAAGAAAGAAAAAATAGTGTTTCTCCTTTATTTCATAGCCCTTGGAGACTCTATATGGACTTCTATTAATCAATTGCTTAATTAACAATTATTTACTAAGTGCCTATGATGTGCTGGACATAAAGAGATTCCAAAATTTGTTGGGCAGTGTCTGGCATCAGGTTTTCTGGACCAAGATGTCTATCTAATTGCAATTTTTCTACTAAATAGTTGTGTGATCTTAAGCAAATCACAACCTACCTGGACTTCATTAGGGATATGAAAACATAAGGATACAAATATATAAAGGAATTTATAAGGAGCTTATATATAACAGAGGTTACGACCTATAAATAAATGAGTACTTGGATGATCTGAATGGAGTAGATGAAAAGAGGAAGAGTCTAGCAGCCATGGGGACCCAATTGTATAAAAAATCAAGCCATTCCCCAATTGATAAATGGGCAAGAAACATGAATAGGCAATTTTCACATAAAGAAATCAAAAATATCAATAAGCACATGAGAAAGTGTTCTAAATCTCTAATGATTAGAGAAAGGCAAATCAAAACAACTCTGAGGTACCACCTCACACCTAACAGATTGGCTAAAATGATAGCAGGGGAGAGTAATGAATGTTGGAGGGGACGTGGCAAAATTGGGACATTAATGCATTGCTGGTGGAGCTGTGAACTGATCCAACCACTCTGGATGGCAATTTGGAACTATGCCCAAAGAGCTCTAAAAGCCCTTTGATCCAGCCACACCATTGCTGGGATTGTACCCCAAAGAGATCATAGATAAACAGACTTGCACAAAAATATTTATAGCTGCACTCTTTGTGGTGGCAAAAAACTGGAAAGCAAGGGTATACCCTTCAATTGGGGAATGGCTGAACAAATTGTGGTATATGTTGGTGATGGAATACTATTGTGCTCAAAGGAATAATAAACTGGAGGAATTCCATGTGAACTGGAAAGACCTCCAGGAATTGATACACAGTGAAAGGAGCAGAGCCAGAAGAACATTGTACACAGAAACTGATACACCGTGGTAAAATCGAATGTAATGGACATCTGTACTAGTAGCAATGCAATGACCCAGGACAATTCTGAGGGATTTATGGAAAAGAACGCTACCCACATTCAGAGGAAGAACTACAGGAGTGGAAACACAGAAGAAAAACAACTGCTTGAACACTTGGTTTGATGAGGACATGATTGGGGATGCAGACCTGAAAAGACCACACCAATGTAACTATCAATAATATGTAAATAAGTCTTGATTGACCACACATGTTAAAACCAGTGGAAATGCGAGTTAACTACAGCGGGGGGTGGGGTGCACGGGGGTTGAGGGGGTGAAGGGTAAAGAAAAAAACATGAATTATATAACCATGGAAAATTCTTCTAAAAATAAAAAATTACGAAAAAAAAAGAAAAGATAGTGGCATTTCACTTGCATCTTGGAGGAAGTAAGGATATAAAGAGGCAGGGGGTAAAGGGGAAGGCCATTCCATACATGGTAGTCAGACAAGGAGATGTTTGCAAAGAGTATCAAATATGTCGGTATGTTTGGATCATGCAGTGCATCAAGGACAGTAAAGTGTAAAAAACTGGGAAGGGGGCCAGTTTGTGAGAAATAATATTTAGTCTAGAGGGAACATGAAAACTGGAGATTATTGGGGAGAAGTGATGCTAGTGGCAGAGTCAGGATTTCTCTCTCTTGAAAAAGAACTGTGACAGTTGAATGAAGGATGGATTAGAGTGTAAAGAGACTTGAGGTAAGGAGGCTAAGTGGAAGGCTCTACCAATAACTTAGGGGAAAAAGGGAACCATAGAACTTTAATAAGAATAATGATAGTATTTTTAGTCCATTAAAGCTTATAATTGTAAGTATGTTAGCTCATTTGATCTATGCAAAAACCCTCTAAAGTAGGTGCTATTATTAATACCATTTTATAGATGAAGAAACTGGCTAAAAAAGCTTATGTGTATTGATCAGGGCCACATGGCTAGTTAATAGCTATAATAATATTAATAATAGTAACTAGCATTATATAGCAACTTAATATTTGTGAAGCACTTCACAAATATCTTTCTCATAAAAACATTATGTGGCCGATGCTATTCCTTTTTTATTTAAAGATGATGAAACTGAGGCAGGCAGAGGTAAAATGAAATGCCTAGTCACACAGCTAGTAAATATCTCCTGCCTCACAGCCATAGTGCCCCCTAGAATTCCAGGAGAGGGGGCAATTGGTGCAGTTAAGAACCTGGGTATAAAAAGCCAAGACACCCAACTTGCAAGGATACTTTGGACACTACTTTTGGGGTTCAAGGCAGGCTGGGAAGAAGTGTAGCATTGCTTTTTGTTAGCTCATCTCTGACCTCAGGGAGCAGTATTATTTTGCTGGTTTACTCCATAGAGACTGTGCCAGGTTGAGAGTACTGGGAAATATTACCTCACTTACAAGATTTCAACTATCTTCAATCAAGTTTACCTTCATCATCTTAAACTTAGTAACATTAGATTAGGAGAAAGGTTAGTCAGTGAGTTAGATAAAGTCAAGTTATTCAAAGCACTTTCCCTTTTAGGGAAAGTGAAGCCAACAAGTTCATTGGAGATTTTAGATAGCTTACCTCCTCCTCATTCCTAAATCCACCTCCCCTCTCCCTGTTTTCCTGGAATTAATAAATCTCTTTCCTAGTTGAATTTAAGAACCTGTGTGAGGTTATAGCAAGTTATTCTTACCACCAACATACATTACCTAAGCAAAAACTTCATCTAAGCAAGCACTGGGACAGCTGTTGACCAGAGAGCAGTTCTGCTGATTGTAAAGACTACTTGAACCTTTTATATATCTCAGAGTTTGGGGAATAATCTTTAAATAGTGGAAGTTGTTAATCTCAGAGGGATCAATTCCTATCTATCAACCAACTTGGCCCTAAATTAGTCAAGCCTGTTCAGTCTCCATTACTAGACCTAAAGGGGATTCAGTTAACAGTTATTTCCTTCTGAGTAACTGTTTCAAGAGGGGGAAGGGGAAGAATTCTATGCACCTCCTACCCCTCCCCTCTGGTAGGATAGCAGCATCCTGCTTGCTCTGACTCCATTACCAACTATTGCAAATCTGAGTCAATTCAACAAAGATGATGAAACTGAGGCAAGCAGAGGTAAAATGAAGTGCCTAGTCACACAGCTAGTAAATATCTGAGGCAGGATTCAAAACAGATCTTTCTGACTCCCAGTATAGCCCTCTATCCACTCTGCCTCCTATGTGCCCCAAATTTATGGGAACAGTGTTCTATTTTTTTTCTAGATTACATGTTGATATTATTTTTAGTGATCATTTTATAACATTTTGTGATCCACGTTTCCTCCCTCCTTCCTGTAATTCCTTCTACCCAAGACTGTAGGTGACATGATATAGATTGTACAAGTTTTTTCATATAATAAATATTTCCATGTAAATCATTTTGTGAAGGAAGACATATCGTGCTTCCCCTAAAGAAAAAGTCATAGTGGAAATAATGTGAAGAATGTAATATTTTAACCTGTATTCAGACTCTGTCAGTTCCTTCTAAGGCAGTGATGGACAAACTTTTTAAAGAAGGGGCTAAAGGAAACAAAATGCTCATCTGTCAGTCTGTTTCTAAGGCAACTCTTTCTAAGTTTCATTGTATTGTATCCACTCATTGTATTTATCATATTAGGAATAATATCACGCAGAGGATAGAACATTTCAGGGGACTGCCTCTGGCATAGTTTGCCCATCACTGTTCTAAGGCAATGAATAGACTTTTTTGTCATGAGTCCCTTGGAGCAATCTTGGATCCTTGCATTACTGACAATAGTTAAGTCATTCAAAATTGATCACCGCTGTTATTGTCACTAAACCAATTAAAAGCAGGTTCAGATATTCTTCCTCATTTCTGCCTATAACTTGTATTTCATGTGAGAGAGAAATGGTATTATTCTTGCTGTGAAAATGTGGTAAAAATACCATAACTACTGATATATTCTTCAGTATAGTGAAAAGATCATTAGCCTTGGGCTTAAATCTTAGTTCTGACTTTTACTACTTGTGGGAAAATAACAAACTATTTAACTTTTTTGTTTCTCAATTTCTTTCCCCATGAAAAGGAAGGGGTTAGCAGAAATATTTATGTCACAGAATTTGTATGAGGAAAATGATTAGTAACCTATCAAGTGTTAAAGCAATGAAAAGTGTTAGAAATATTAGTTACAATGATGTGGTTTATGTATGTTCAAATATAGCTTCTTGAATCTAAAATTAAGATCCTATTTTGTGCATTTTCTCAGCAAAATATTTGAAACAAAATATTTTAAATTTATATGTACAATTATATGTGTTTATGTCTATATCTATAACATACATATGTGGAATTTTAAAAACCTGATAATTTAAAGAGATTGTTTAGCTTTTAAAAAGTCATCATGCTTAGATTGTTCATGCATGTCTTATCAACTATATATATATATACATATACATACATATATTCTATTTTCTATTACTTTTAGGATTCTAAACCACTATAGACACATAATTTTATAATAAATTTATTACAGGAATTGCATGAATGAGACTTTATTGTACAACTTATGATATATAATACTGACTTTTAGAAGACAATCACTAGCATATAAATCTCCATTATGCTTCCTTTTGCTATTTGGTGTAATGTTTTGCCTAGAATTGGTGTGGGACACTCCTAGTTAGAAATTTCTTCTTCTGATGAAAGAAATGGCTTATCACTCAGTCATTCAGTAAATATTTATTAAATGCTTACTTGTACCAGACACAGTGCTAAACAGTACTGCATATAGATAAAGATTGCCTTCCTCATAGAGACAAAGAAGAAAAGCAGATAAAATGGGGAAAGAAGACAAAGGGGGAAGGAAAAATCCTGTCCCTAGAAAATGTGTAGTCTAGTGGGAGAGACAATATGTAATTAACTAGATATATACAAGATATATTCAGACTAGTTGGTAGTCTTAAGGAGATGTCTTAGAACAAAAAGTTTATATAGCTAGTACATTTTAGAGTAAAGACTTCCCAGAGTCCAAAGGTAGTCCTTAATCAATTATACCATGCTGTCTACACATGACAGTTGGTAAAAATCTCCAAACTTATTCAATGTTAAGTATATTCCCAACTACATCAGCAGTTTTTCTTCAGAATATCTTTTTGTTCTAATTAAAACATAAAGAAAAATTATTTTAATGAAAAAATACTTTTATTGGGGCCACTAAATTCAAATTCATCTTTGCAAGTGTTCCATCAAATTAATGTTGAAAGAGGAAAAAATAGACAAATGATATGACTTCTTGTTGAAATTTGACTGGTATGAGTTAACATCAAATTCACCTCATTTAATAATAATTAAAAGACAAAATATGCATGTACTATGTTTGAACAAGTTAGTGGATAGATCGCAACCAAGTCTATTCATAGTATGCAGATAAAAAGTTCAGATCTCCATCATATCTCACTTGGACTTCTGCAATAGACTACAATTTGTTGCCCAAATCTCAAGTCTTTTCCTTAGTCTCCTCAAAACCATTGCAGAGGCTATTTTCTTAATGTCTATGTCTGACCATCTCAATTGTTTTCCTTATTTGTTTGACTTCCTACAGTCTTTAGGATAAAATTTAAACTCCCTTTCTTAAATTACAAAATTTCTTACAATCTGACTTAAACTTATTTTCTAGGCTTATTATACTTCACTCTACTTCCTTCATTCTACAATCCAGTCAAACCGTTCTTACTTTTTGTCACATATGATACTCCATTTCCCATCTTTCATTAACATTCCCTTGTATGGATTGTCTTCTTTGAATTCACTCCCTCCTCCTCACTTCCTTTTAGAACCCTAGCTCCCTTCAAAGTTAGGATAAAAACTTTCCTAGTTTTTCCAACTAATGTCATCTTCTTCCCTAAAGTCATTATGTATTCATTTTGTATAGATATGTTATATCTATATACCTTCATATGTTGTCTCTTCCTAACTGAATATAAGGTCCTGGAAGGCAGGTAGCATTTAATTTTGTTGTTTCTTCTGTTGTTATATTTCTCCAGAAAAGCAATATAGCAGAGTATGTAGAAAACTGTCCACAAAGCCAGGAAAGCCTTTGGTTCAATTCCTCCCTCTGACATGTGAGTCCAGTTGGCTAAGTCAAATTTTTGATACTCTAGGTAATTCTCTGACTATAACTTCAAGAGAAGATGCTAACATACATTGGTAGGAATGTTTTTTATTCATGATTTCCCTATATTAACTTTATTAAAAGTCTGTTTCCTATCCCTAGTAGCTTACAAATATTACACCCTTTATATAAATGCTTATTGATTGGCTGATTAGTTGAATATGACATATTCAGGGAAAAACCTGCTTCCCCCTAACCCTCTGTGACAGCAGGTTCTTTTATTGTGAATGAGTGAATTAATGCTCTCAAGTCTCCACTTCACATTGCCTTATTGCCTTCCAGTAAATCATACTATAATTTTCTCTAATCGTAGAATGAAACTGAAAGTGCTTCTAATAATTCATAAAGCAGTGAAAAGACAAATGCAATGCAGTCTTCATGCTTCAGCATACAAAGAGGAAGTCTATAATTTTTCAGATTTTCAAATGTATTGTCCATAGTAAATCAATTTGATCACATTTAATTGCATATCACATAATTTACTTAGTTTTAAATATTCTACAGAACCTTTTTCACTGAACATATGTAAAAATAGTGATTCACATTTGAATCAGAGTAACTAATTGTGCCAGATGACTGAATGGTAAGAAGTCTGTGGCATATTTAAATAACTTCTGTTATTTTGAGCTTCAATGGAAAATTTCCCCCTGTTACTTGACATCTTTGGCCTTAAAAATAGTTTCAAAGCAAACTTCTTTTATTTCTTTCATATGCTTTTCTTTGGGATGATTATCATAGGTCAAATTCTTATCTTGCCCCACTCCTATAGTTAGGTGATGGAACAGTTTAGATACTGACAATTTCAATAGTGATAATTCTGTGAATTGACTTAATAAGGTCATGGAAAAAGAATAGAAAATGATGCTATCCCTATCATAATTGATAAATATCAAGATAGTTCATAGGGTCACTGGATAGATGACCAGTGGAAAATTTAGGTCTCAGTAGGAAAAAACTCTTAATTTATATCTAACTATACATTATATGGCAGCCTTCAATGGGTTTGACTCCTTTATATGGCATTCACAAGAATTTTCTATTGAGCTTATGGGGATGGGAATCAATGCACTCATTTTTAAAAAGAAACTATGTAAAAATTTGCCCCAGATTCTTTACTTAAAATAGTACCCAGTTGAGAACATTTTCTTTTTCTATTTTTTTCCTATTCTAACTGACTGAATTTCTTTTTTCCCCTTGTTATCATTCTATGAATTATTCTGTGACTGACCTTAATATAATACTTCACAAGACAATAGAATATATAGTTACCTCTGTGGACATCCATTTTTCCATTGAGCCATCTATACAGATATGGAGAAAAACTTTATTACTCTTGCAGAACTGAAAGAAGGCTTAGGTTAGAGGAACTCTTAATCCTATTGCTTTATTTTATATAAGAGGAAACTGAGGTACAGACTTGTTAACAAACTTTGCTAAGTTCATATAAATAGTCAGCGACCACATTGCAATAAAACCTGATTCTCCTGGGACCCAGTTAAATTCAATAGATTCTAATTCGTTTCTTTTTTTCTAGTACCATTACTCTTCTATCAATCTTCAACTCAGCTGCATTCTTTTTTTCCAAATGATAACTTTTTTATTTAAATATTTTATTTTTTTCAATTCTATGACTTTATTTTTTTAAGTTCTAAATTTCATTCGTTTTCCTTCCCTCTCCTATTCCCTAAATATCAAGCAATTTGATGTAGGTTTTAAATGTGTAGTCATGTAAATATATATTTCCATATTAGTCATGTTGTGAAAAAACAGCTTCTAAAAAAAGAAAAAGAAAAAGTTTTTTTTAAAGTATGCCTTTAATCTTCATTCAGATAATTAGTACTTTCTCAGAAGGTGGATAGCATTTTCCACATATTCCCTTTGGAATTGTCTTGAATCATTGTATTGATGAGGCTAACTAAGTCATTCGCCATTTGTCATCACATGGTATTGCTGTTAATCTCTGAAACATTTTCTTGGTTTTTCTCACTTCACTTTGCATCGATTTCTGAAATCCTCATACTTGGCATTTCTTATGGCACAATAGCATTCTATCATGATCACAGACAACAATAGGCTGTGCCATTCCCTAGCTGGTGTATATTCCCTCTATTTTTCATTCTAGCTTCTATAAATATTTTTGGAAAAAGGATTCTTTCCCCCTGCCTTTTATGTCTTTGAGATATATTCCTAATAGTTGTATTGCTGGATCAAAGATAAGTACAGTTTTAAAGCCCATTGCATATAATTCCAAATTGCTCACTAGAGTAGTTGGATCAATTCACAACTCCACCACCAGGGCAGTGCTTTAGGGACCCAATTTTTCCACCTCACACTTAGATTTCTCATTTTCGTTTTCTCACAAATTGGCCAATCTGATAAGTGTGACGTGGTACTTAAGAGTTGTTCTAATTTGCATCTCTCTTATTGATGGTGATTTAGAGCATTTTAATATAATTATAGAAAGAATTTATTTCTTTTTCTGAAAATTGCCTTTTCATATTGTTGACAATTTATCAATTGGGGAATGACTAGTATTTTACATTTGACTCAAATATGTATATATATACCTTTATCAGAAAAACAACATAAATATTTTTATAATCATGATTAGTGTGTATTTCCCTCCATCTTATTTCCCCAATTTATTCTTCTCTGCCCTTTTACTCCATCTCTCCCAAAGGTATTTTGCTTCTGATAGTCATGTCCCCCATCTCCATCCCCATTTCCATTACTCCTTCTTCTTTTATCTTCTTTCCTTCCTGCTTCCCTGAAGGTAAGATAGATTTATATGAGTCAATTCCAATGAGAATAAGGTTCAGTCTTTAGCTGCTACTATCCCATTTTCTCCTTTACTGTTAAATCTCTTTTGTATCTCTTTTATGTAATATAATTATTGCCATTCTACTGATCCCCCCTCCAAATTCAAGTATTTTTTTACTCCTTAAATTTACTTTTGCAAATCATATGATCATATTCATTCCTCTTTCTCACCTCTTAACTTTTTTAGATACCATCCCATCAGAGTTAATTTTTACCCTTGTTCTACATCTATGTGTATTTAAAATTGCTCTGATAATGATAACATTTACAAGTGTCATCTTCCCATGGAGGAATGTAAATGATTCAATTTTATTTAATTTCTTATAATTTCTTTTTTCCTTTTTATGCTCCCTTTAAATATTATATTTGAAGGTCAAATATTCTATTCAGCTCTAGTCTTTTAATCAGGAATGCTTGAAATTCCTGTTTTTAAAAAAATTCCACTTTTTTCCTTGAAGGATTATACTTAGTATCACTGAGCAGGTAATTCTTGTTGGTAATCTTAACTCATTTGCCCCTTGAAATATCCTATTATAAGTCCTCTAATCATTTAAAGTAGAAGCTATTAAATTTTATGTTATCATGACAGTCCTCCACAATATTTGATTTTTTCCCCTTCTCATTTCAATACCTTATCCTTGATCTGAGAGCTCTAAAGATTGGGTCTAATAATGCTGAGAGTTTTCATTTTGGGATATTTTTCAGGAGGTGATCAGAGGATATTTTCCCATTTCTATTTTACCTTCTGGTTCTAGGATATCAGAACAGTTTGCCTTTCTAATTTCTTGAAAGATTATATTGAGGATCTTTTCTTTGATCATATCTCTCAGGTATTACAATAGTTTCTCAATTCTCTCTCACAAATCTATTTTCCAGGTCAGTTGCTCCCCAATGAATTATTTTACTTTTTATTCTATTTTTATTTCATCCTTCTCATAAAAACAGCTTTTATTGTTTCTTGATGTCTCAAAGATTCATCAACTTCTACTTGCTCAATTCTAATTTTTAAGGAAACATTTTCTTCAGTGTGTTTTGTTATTTCTTTTTTCCATTTGGTTGGTCTATTCTGTTTTTTAAAGTTACTTTCTTCAGTATTCTCCTTAACCAATTAATTGACTCTTTTTTCAAGATTTTCTTGCATTGCTTTCATTTTTTTCCCCAATTTCTCTTATACCACTTTTTGAATTTTAAAGCCTTTTGGAGCTCTTACAAGAATTCATTTTTCTTCAAAACTGGATATTCTTGTTTTGATTTTGTTGCTTCTTCAGGGACTGTTTTCGATCTTCCCTGTCACCATAGTAATTTTTTATGGTCAGGTCCTTATATATTTTGGCTCATTTTCTAGACTTAAAAATTTTTATTTTAAAGTTGGCCTCTGCTTCAGAGGTGCAGGAGGCATTGGTCCAAGCTTCAGTCTTTTTTTTTTCAATATTGTTTGATGAGCTAGCTCTGGGGGTCCTGTAAGTTCTATTCTTCAGCAGTATTAGGATCAAGACCAGCTATATTCACTGTTTTCCTGGCTTATGCTCTGGGTTGTAACAACAAACTCTCTTTTCCATCCTTGAATTGTTATCAGAGTTTTCATTGACCTATGGCCACAGGCTCTAATGGACTAGTGCTCCTCTTCAACTTGGATTTGCAACCAAGAATCCCATATAGGGTATATTTGGTAAAAAATAGAAAATAGGCCAGAATAGATGGATCACATATAGCTTAGCACTGTGCTAGGTGACTAGTAAGTACTTATTATTTCTATCTATCTATCTATCTATCTATCTATCTATCTATCTATCTATCTATCTATTGATCTAGTTAGCTAGGTACCTAGATAGTATTGTAGTAAGTGAATTGCCATAAAGTGTGAGAAAACAAATGAAAATATAAGAAAACTAAAAGGTAAGAAGGGGCCAAGTTTTGAGATTCAAATTATAAATAAAAGATTCTTTATTTGATCCTTCAGGTAATGGGGAATCTCCAGAGATTACTGAATAGGATATTAAAATGATCAGACTCATTATTTAAAGAAAAAAAACACAAAATATTTTCATCTGGGTAGAGGTGAATTTGATTAGGGAGACATTTGAGATAGGGAAACAAATTGTAAGAATGTTACATTGGTACAGGTGAAATATTTTCTAGTCTACCTACCGAGATATACACAGAAAATTCACGAGTATAAGTGCAAAACATTATTCATTCAATTACATATCTAAATAACTAAAGAAATATTGTGCCCATTGTTAAGCCAAGCTAATATAATAAAAATTATAATCCTAAATGAATTAGAGTACCTATTCAGATAAATACCAATCAAAATGCCAAAGTATTATTTTATTGATCTAGAAAACAATAGTTGGATTCATCTGGAGGAGAAAAATGTAAAGAAACTTCAGGGGAAAATGTGAAACAACTTGAAAAGAGAGGAATATAATAATATAAGATTTTTATATTAAAAGTTTCAATCATCTAAATGATTTGGTATCTTTTAAAATAAAGTGGTCTAACTATAGAAGAAATTATATACATAGATTATAGAAGCAAATGAACCTTACAACATAACATTTGATAAACTCAAAGACCTTTTAAGAATTGTGGTTAAAAAACTTCAGAAAAACTGGAAAGTAGCCTGGTAGAAAATAAATATTTATCAATATCTCACACCTCTAGATCTTACAAATAGAGATAGAGAAATTAGAGAATCAAAAAAGAAAATATATTTCAGATCAAAAGAAAAGATAACATTTCATTCAGGCAAACATGGCACAGAGAAGATTGTACAAGATAAAATAAACAATTTTGGTTAAAAAATTAAATTCTTTTAATATGAAAATAAATTCAAAAATTTAGGTTACTATATAAATATCTAATGCACGTTTCATTAACAAGGTTCTCATTTCCAAGCTATTTACCAATTGATAAATGGTTTATCACTACTGACCTTTTTGAAAAATAAATTTATTATTTTCTTTTCTTTTTAAATTTTGAGTTCCTAATTTTATCCCTGCCTTCCTATACTCCTCCCCTCCTAAAAAGGAAAGTAAAAGGGTAGCAATTATGAATGTGAAATTATGAAAAAAATGTGTCCATATTAGCCACATTGCCAAAAATAAAGCAAAAAATGTGAGAAAATTATGCTTAAATTTACATTCTGAGTTCATCAGTTCTCACTCTTGGGACTGACAGAATCTTTTTTCTATCCTAAGTCCTTTGGAATTGTCTTGGATCAATATATAGATACCTAGCCAAGTTTTCATATATAAAAGAAAAATAATTGGAAATAATCTTCTGAGCCACAACTGATTTTACATAAGAATTGTAAATCACAAAGTCAGGGTAGAGACAAGCCAAGTATATACACAGATGCTGAGAAATAGATCTAATAAGTATTTGTATATACACAAAAAGAAAATTACATAAACATCTCTCAGAAAGTGGGGAATCAGCTAAATAATTTTTCCCAGTGCGATGGGGACAAGAGTTTGTGTCTTTTAAGTTTTCTTCTTTTTTTTAAATTTTATTTATAATATTTTTCTATGGTTACATCATTCATGATTCTGCCCCACTCCCACTCTTTCCTCCCCCCTCCTGAAGCTGACAAGCAGTTCCTTGTATCATTGTTCAAAATCTATTTGCATGATATTCATATTTGCAGTAGAGTGATCTTTTAACATCAAAACCCTAATCATATCCCTATTGAACTATGTGATCGATCATATTTTTTTTCTTCTGCATGTATAGCCCCCCAGTTCATTCTCTAAATGTGGATAGTGTTATTTCTCATAAGTTCATCTGGAGTGTCCTGGGTCATTGCATTGCTGTTAGTAGAAAAGTTTATCACATTCGATTGTGCCATAACATATCAGTCTCTGTGTACAATGCTCTCCTAGTTCTGCTCCTTTTAGTTTACATCAGTTCCTGGAGGTCTTTCAGGTCACATGGAATTCCTCTAGTTCATTCTTCCTTTCAGCACAATAGTATTTCATCACCATCAGATACCATAATTTGTTCACCCATTCCCAGTAGATGGACAGTATTTCATTTTCTGTTTTTTTGCCACCACAAAGAGTTTGGCTATGAATATTTTGATACAAGCGTTTTTCCCTATTATCTCTTTGGGGTACAAACCCAGCATTGATATGGCTTGATCAAAGGGCAGACATTCTTTTAAAGTCCTTTGTGAATAGTTCCAAATTGCCCTCCAGAATGGTTGGACCAATTCACAACTCCACCAGCAGCGTATAAGTCCAATTTTGCCACATTCCCTTCAATATTTACCACCTTCCTTTGCTACCATATTGGTCAGTCTCATAGGTGTAAGGTGGTACCTCAGAGTTATTTTAATTTGCATTTCTCTAATAAGGAGGAATTTAGAACACTATTTCAGGTTCTTATTGATAGTTTTGATTTCTTTATCTGAAAACTGCCTATTCATGTCCCTTGCCCATTTATCAATTGGGGAATTGGGATATAGCTTGATTTTTTTTGTACAATTTCCTTCCTTCCTTATATATTTAGAAGATTAAATCTTTGTCAGAAGGTTTTGCTATAAAAATATTCTCCCAGTTTGTTGCTATCCTTCTAATTGTTAGTATAAAACTTTTTTAATATGATATAATCAGTCATTTGTTTTACACTTTGCAATGTCCTCTCTCCTGTGTCTTAAATTCATTTCTTTCCCACAGATCTGATAGACAGATATACTAATTTATGTTCACCAATTAATTTATTTATGATTTCACTCTTTATAATTAAATCATTTACCCATTTTTAATTTATCTTCCTAGAGGGTGTAAGATGTTGATCTAAATCTAATTTTGCTAATATTGTTTTCCAACTTTCCTAGCAGTTTTTGTCAATTAGTGAGTTCTTGTCCCCAAATCTGGGGTCTTTGGGTTTACAGAACACTAGCTTCCTGAGGTCATTTACCCCTAGTCTATTCCATTGAACCACCCTTCTGTCTTTTAGCCAGTACCATATTATTTTGATGACCACTGCTTTATAGTACATTTTAAGATCTTGTACTACTAGGCTAGGATCCTTCACATTTTTTTCAGTGTTTCCCTTGATATTCTTGGTCTTTTGTTCTTCCAGATGAACTTTGTTATTTTTTTTTATCCTGGGACTCCATTCTAGGAGCATAGGGCCACAACCAGTAGGCAATGGGTCACACAGTCGCTCAGGGTCACCCAGCTGGGAAGTGTCTGAGCCCGGGTTTGAACCTAGGACCTTTCATCTCTAGGCCTGGCTCTCAATCCACTGAGCTAGCCCAGCTGCCCCTATTTTAGGTTGCAGTTTCTTTAGCAGATGTAGTTTTTACAGGGTGGGGTTGCTAGCCCCACGCCCAACCCTCCTCCTTTTTCATCCTGGCCAGGGACCGTCCTTGGCCCAGGAGTGGTAAGGGTGGGCAATTGGGGTCAAGTGACTTGCCCAAGGTCACACAGCTGGAAGTGTCCGAGGCCGGACTTGAACCTAGAACCTCCAGTCTCTAGGCCTGGCTCTCAATCCACTGAGCCACCCAGCTGCCCCGAACTTTGTTATAGTTATTCCTAATTCTAAATTAATGTACTTATTTGGTGCCATAATTATCAAAACACCAAAAAACTTTTTTTTTAGAACTTTGTTATAGTTTTTCCTAATTCTAAAAAAAAGTTTTTTGGTGTTTTGATAATTATGGCACCAAATAAGTACATTAATTTGGGTATGAGTATCTTTATTATTATATTATATCAATCTACCCAAAAACAATTAATGTTTTTCCAATTGTATTGATCTAGTTTTAATTGTGGGAAAAGTGTTTTGTAGTTGTAATCATATAATTCCTGTGTTTGTCTTGGCAGATAGATTCCTAAATATTTTATATTATCTTGAGTTATTTTGAGTGGAGTTTTTCTTCCTAATTACCACTGGTGAGTTTTGCTGGAAATATATAGAAATGAGGAGGATTTATGTGGGTGTATATTGTTCCCTGTAACTGTGCTAAAGTTGTTAATTATTTCCACTAGTCTTTTAGTTGATTTTCTGGGGTTCTTTAAGTATACTATCCTATCATTTGCAAAGAGTGATAGTTTAGTTTTCTCTTTGCCTACTTTATCCCCTTCAATTTCTTTTTCTTTTTAATTGCTATTGCTAGCATTTCTAGAACAATATCAAATAACAGAAGTGATTATGGGCATCCTTGCTTTACTCCTGATCTTATTGGAAAGGATTATATAACTTGTCCCCATTGCAGATGATACTTGCTGATGGATTTAAATATATCCTGCTTATTTTATTGAGGAATGGCCCATTTATTCCTATACTTTTTAATGTTTTCAATAGGAACAGGTGTTTGCATCTATTGAGATAATGATATGATTTGTGTTGGTTTGATTATTGATATGATCAATTATGTGAATGGTTTTCCTAATATTAAACCATCCTTGCATTCCTGGCATACATAAACCCGATCATAGTGAATAATCCTCCTGAACACTTGCTGGAGTCTTTCTGCTAGTATTTTACATAAGATTTTTGCATCTCTATTCATTAAAGTCAGTAGTTTTCTTGCTCTGTTTTTTTTTTTTTTGTATGCCTGGCTTTGGAATCAGTACCATATTTGTGTCATAAAAGGAATTTTGTAAAATTCCTTTTTTGCTTATTTTGTCTAGTACTTTGTATATTATTCAGATTAGTTGTTCTTTAAATGTTTTATAGAATTCACTTGTGAACCCACCTGGCCTTGGGGAGTTTTTCTTAGAAAGTTCCTTGATGGCTTGTTTAATTTATTTTTCTGAGAAGGGATTATTTTAGTATTCTATTTCCTCTTTTGTTAATCTAGGCAATTTATATTTTTGTAAATATTCACCCATTTCACCTAGATTGTCATATTGATTATCATATAATTGAACAAAATAGTTCTTTATAATTGCCTTAATTTCCTCTTAATTAAAGGTGAGATCACCCTTTTCATCTTTGATACTATTAATTTGATTCATTATTTCTTTTTTTATTAGATTGACCAGCACTTTTTCTATTTTATTTGTTTTTTTTTCCAAAGTACCAGCTCCTATTCTTATTTATTAGTTCAGTGATTCTTTATTTTCAATTTTATTAATTTCTCCATTAATTTTTATGATTTCCAATTTAGTTTTTAACTGGGGATTTTTAATTTGTTCTTTTTTCTAATTTTTTAAGTTGCAAGTCCAATTCATTTATCTCTTCCCTCTCAATTTTGTTGCTATAGGCACTCAGAATTAATTATAAATTTTTCCCTGAGTACTGCTTTGGCTGTATCACATAGGTTTTGGTATAATGTTTCTTCATTTTCATTCCCTTTAATGAAGTCTTTAATTGTTTCTATGATTTCTTTTTTGACCCACTAGTTTAGAAGGATTAGGTTATTTAGTTTCCGATTAATTTTAAATTTGCTTTTCCATGGACCTTTGTTAAGTGTAATTTTTATTGCATTATAATCTGAGAAAGTTGTATTTATTATTTCTGCTTTTTTGCATTTGTATACAATATTTCTATGCCCTAGTACATAGTTGATCTTTGTATATGTACCTTCTACTGCTGAAAATAAGGTATATTCCTTTTTATTCCTTTTCAGTTTTCTCCAGAAAGCGATTAACTCTAATTTTTCTAGCATTTCATTTGCTTTCCTTACATCTTTCTTATTTATTTTTCCATTTGATTTATCTAGTGCAGAAAGGGGAAGGTTGAGGTCCTCCACTAATACAGGCTTACTATTTCCTGCTTGAGCTCCTTTAATTTTTCCTTTCCTTTAGAAATCTAGATGCTATGCCATTTGTTGAATAAATATTCAGTAATGATATTTCTTCATTGGTTATAGTACCCCTTAACAGAATGTAATTTCCTTCCATATCATCCCATTTACATATACATCATATCATCATAATCAGTTTACTTCTCCACCCTCTTTCTGAGTAATTTCCTTCCATCTTCTCTACAACTAAGAGTAATTTTTGAGAATTACAGAAATCCTCTTTCCATGTAGACATATAAACATTTTGACCTTAAAGAGGTGCTTAAGTTTTCTCTTTCTTATTTACTTTTTGGGGCTTCTCTTGTGTCTCTTGTTTGGACTTTAAATTTTTTGTTTACATCTGACTTATTCCTAAATAATGCTTGGAAATCTTCTATCTTATTGAATGACCATTTTTTTCACTGAAAGAATATATCCAGTTTTGCTGGATAGGTGACTCTGGGTTTTAAACCCAAATCTTTTGACTTCCTGAATATCATATTCCATGCCACTCAGTTATCAATGTAGAAGCCTTTATGTCCTGTGTGATCCTGATTGTAGCTCCCTGGTATTTGAATGGTTTCTTTTTGGCTGTTTAAAGTATTTTTTACCTTGGCCTGGTGGCTCTTGTATTTTGCTATTATATTCCTGAAAGTTGTAATTTCAGGATTTCTTTCTGGAGGTGATTTATGAATTCTTTCAATTTCAATTTTAATTTTTTTGTTTGAGGATCTCTGGGAAGATATATTTGATAATTTATTGTAATATGATATCCAAAGATTTTTTCTTGATCATGGCTTTCAGGTAGTCCAATAATTCCCAAATTATTTTTCCTCAATCTATTTTCTAAGTCAGTTATTTTTTAAATAAAATATTTCACTCTATTTTTTATTCCTTTATTTCTGCTTTATTGTTTCTTGATTTATCATGAAATCATTATTCTCTAGATGGTCAATTCTGATTTTTAAAATCTGATTTTCCTCCAACAGTTTTCAGTTCTCCTTTTTCAACTAGCCTATTTCTTCTTTCATGATTTTCCTTTTTCCTTGCATCACTTTCATTTTTCTCACTTTTTGCCTCTCTTGTTTTTTGAAGACCTTTATGAGTTCTTCCAGAATCTGTGTCCAATCTCTATTTTTCTTTAGTGCTTTGCTTGTGTCTCCTTTGTTTTCACTGTCTCCTTCTGTGTGTGTACCTTTCTCTTTGTCTGCATAAAAATTCTTTGAGTTTGGTGCTTTTTTTTTTATTTGTTCATTTTTCCCCATCTAATTATAGGTAGGCGTGGGGGAATGATGTGATGGTCTGAGGGCTGAGAGCTCTGAGAGCACTCTCCCCTACTGATTCAATCGACTCTTGTGATGTTTATAGCTTAAAGTCTTGCCTCAGGCTTAGGTGTAAGCTTTTGATCTCACTCTGAACTTGATAGAGTCAGGGGCTTATCAACTTCTAGCCCCAGGATTAGGCTTAATTTTTTAGTCTCAACGTGTAATTGATCCAATCAGGCACACCTTTAATTTCCCTGACCTGGAGGTCCACCATTAATTTTGGGCATAAAGATCTTGATGGCCCATGAACTGTGTCCTCACCTCAAAGTGTGAACTATGCCCTCATCACAACCTCAGACTTGGATTCCAGGCTTCACTCTAGGCCCACACAGATCAACCCACTTCAGCCCAGATTGCCTTGGGCTAAGGTTCAAGACTTCTTTACAGGTCTGAAAGTTCAATGGGTTTAGGTTGGCTTGTACCACTACTTTCCCAGGCAGGATCTCAGGGTCTGAATGTTATCTTTGTGTAAATGGAATTAGCTTGAGCCCATTCATAGTCAAAAATCTGCCCATCCTAGGCGTAGAAATGATGTAATCCTCACCTTCCCTAGTGGGGAGGGGAGAGGAGTTACCCACAGGTGACAATGAGTAACAAATCTAGAACAAGGGACTGCCCTTTGGGCAGTCCAAATCAATGTAGAGACTGCCATTTGTCCATTTGAATTAGAGGTGGACCCACAGGAAGTGACGAAGGACACTATCTCTTTAAGTATGTTACTCACTTCCTGTGGAGGCAGTTCCAGTTCGAACTCGATGCTGAAGTATCTCCTGAGACCACAGAACGCTTACACTCTGTATTGTCACCTGGGTAAGTTAGGCTGACTTCCTTGGCCTAGCTGGGCCGCTTCCAAACTCTGCCTATCTGGCTGCTGGGCCTTGTGGCTTACAGCTTCATTTATTTAGCTTTTTAACCTTCTCTCTCTGTCTAGGCCTTTGGCCTGGACTAGCCTCTCCCTTTTCTCTTTATTCTTATACTTTTACCTTCCTGATTGTAAATAAACTTGCCTCAACCCGATGCTGACTTGGGTCTGATTTAATTACGGAATCAACCTGAATTGTTGATTCCCGGCAGCCACACATTTTAATATATATATCTATAAATACTTAAATTTTCCTTCTTACACCTTGGATTTAGGTTCTGAACCTATGATAGTAGATGTGGGTTTGGGGTATGTGATTTGCTCTTGTTTGCTCTTCCTTCTTTGCTACAGCCTCTTGTTGGCTATGCTTTTTTCTCATCAGAGTGCCTCAGATGTTCTCTGCCTACCTTTTGGGTTTTTTTCTTTTCTTGATAGTTGTTTCACTCTGTCTCCTTGTTGGTTCTTTCACTTCTGTATTTGCTATGTAGTGATATTTTAATCTTGGTTTACTCCTCCATTTTGACTCTTCCACTTGAAGTCCTATCCATCCTATTCACTTTCACAGTTATGGTTACTAATTATTTAGTTACCTCCATCCTGTTTTCTTCTGTTTCTGTCTCTCATGCTTCATCAAAACTCTGTTTTGATTAAAACCACTACCTCCCTTAACAACTCCACCCTTTTACCTACCATCCCCAAATGTTTTATCCTTTTCTCTTCCTATTTTTCTATTGGGTAAGATAGAATTCTAAACTTAATGGTATGTGAATATATATTTTCCCCCCTTTGAATTAATTCCTATTAGAGTGAGGTCCAAACATTGTCTTCCATCCCTTCATTTCCCCCACCACTATGACAAAAACTCTACTTTGAGTGTCTTTTTTATGTGAAATAATTTCCCATTATATCTTTTCCTTTCCCCTTACTGTAGTACTTCCCTTTTATTTCAGCTTTTAATTTTTTGAAGATACATATAATATAATGAACTCACACTCATTCCATCTGTCTATGTAGATTTCTTATTAAAATTCTAATAATAAAGTTATTTGGAGAAACAAGTATCACCTCCCTACATAGGAATATAAGTATTTGAACTATTGAGTCCCTTATGATAACTCTTTCACATGTACCTTTTTATGCTTCTCCTAAGTCTTGTTTAAATGCCAAATTTTCTATTCAGCTTTAATTTTTTCATCAAGAATGGTTTTAATTTCTGACAAATACTTACTGTATCATCTTGGATAAGTCATCTAACTATTAAGTACCCCAGGAAACTATTTAAGGCAACAAGTTTCATAGGAGCTTCTGAAGTTCATTGGTAGAGAGAATTTCTTCATAGATCTGGTTTTAAAAGCAACCTGAAAAATCAAACAAAAAAACTATTAAAGGAGAAAAATGTTAAAAAAAGAATTGTTGAAAGTTCTCTATTTCATTAAATATTCACCCTCTCCCAAGGAATATGTTCAGTTTTGCTGGGTTGTATTATTACTTCCTTTTCCATTGAACATATTATTTTCAAAGGTCTCCACTCATTTAAAATTTACCAAATCTTATCTTACACTGACAGTGACTCCATAATATTGAATGAATTTCTTCTTTTTTGGTTGCTTGCAATATTTTTTCCTTTATATTACAGCTCTGGGATTTGGTAATAATATTTCTCAGGTTTTTCATTTTGGATCTGTTTCAAAATGTAATCAATCAATTCTTTCACTTTTTATTTTACCCTTTGAATCCAATAAATTTTGGCAGCTTTCATTTCTGATTTCTTGAAATATGATCTCTATGGTATTTTTTTTCAATCATGGTTTTTAGGTAGTCCAATAACTCTTACTTTATTTCTCCCCCATCTTTTTTTCCAGGTCAGCTATTTTTCTGATGAACTAATTCATATTTTCTCCTATTTTAAAATTTATTTTTTGATTTCATTTAATTGTTTCTCAATATCTCATGGAGGCATTAGCTTCCACTTGCCTGGTTCTAATTTCTAAGGAATTATTATTATTATTATTATTATTATTAACCCCTTATTTTCTGTCTTAGAATCAATACTGTGTATTGATTCCAAGGCAGAAGAGCAGTAAGGGCTAGGTAATGAAGGTTAAATGACTTCCCCAAGGTTATACCATTGCACAGTCACACAGCAAGGAAGTATCTGAGGCCAGGTTTGAACCTAGGATCTCCTCTCTCTAGGGAATTATTATTATTTTTTAAACCCTTAACTTCTGTGTATTGGCTCCTAGGTGGAAGAGTGGTAAGGGTGGGCAATGGGGGTGAAATGACTTGTCCAGGGTCACACAGCTGGGAAGTGTCTGAGGCCAGATTTGAACCTAGGACCTCCCATCTATAGGCCTGACTCTCAATCCACTGAGCTATCCAGCTGCCCCCTATTATTATTCTTAAGTGAGATTTTTGTATCTCTTTTTCCACTTGGCTATTTTTCCTTTTTGGAATATTCTTTACTTTACTTAATTTTTATGCTTCTTTTAACATTTGGCCAATTCTGGTTTTTAAGATATAATTTTCTTCAGCATTTTTGTACCTCTTTTTATAATTTTCTTGCCTTTACCACTTTTATCTCTTTCTTTAGTAGTTCCAAGGAATTCATTTGACTTTGATTCAATTAGTATTTTTCTTTGAGGCTTTTGCTTATAGTTACTTTCACATTGTTATCTTCTGAGTTTATATATTAGTTCCTTGCCATAAAAATAGCTTATTGTGACTAAGTCCTTTTTGATTGTTGGTTCATTTTTTTCTTCCTATTTCTTAACTTTGAACTTCATGCTAACTTTGGGTTCTACTGACTGGGAGTGGGGAGGCATGATATGAAACTTCAGGAATTTTTGTAGTTCTTCATAACTGGTCCTGGGGCTGTGTAAATTTTTGGTACTTCTAAGGAGGTGTGATTCAGAAGATGTATAATCACTGCTTCTCTGGTGTGTCCACCTGTCTTTGACCAGGAAGGGCCCCTGGTCCCCTTTAGCCATGAGTTTGAGTGCTCTTTTTGGTCATGGAACTATGATAGTATTCCTGATTTCCTATATCCATTTGTGCTAGCATTCCACTTTGCCTTGCAGCTGTGAGGAGGTATTAAAAGAGTTTTCTTAATCTCTCCCTTTAAGAAGCAAGATAGCAAAAAAGATTTCTAAGAGTCCCTCCCTGCTGTGTAGGCTGTTAGTTGATGATAGGAGGGTGCTACTGGGAGTTGGTAGGTGAGTTGCTGGCAGTTGGAAAGAGGCTTTTGTCTCTGGGTCTCCTGGGGCACTCCCCAGAAGTGTGTGGCTTTCTCTCTCTGGGCCTGGCAATTTTTCTAACTCACAGTTGGAGACAGAGAAACTGATTTAAGGTCTTAACAGCCATATTGTTTATTGATTAGCTTGAGTAGATAAGTAGATAGATAATGGGCCAATTATTAGATAGACAGAACAGGTAAGTAGGCAGGGCTTTGCCTAGCAGATGACACTGCCCTCAAAGGTAGAGAGATTTAGGATTTTTAGGAAATTTTAGTTAGGATTGGGATCTTAGGTATAGTTATAATCTATTATAAGATTAATCTCACTTTCCTCCTATCTATTTCCTATCCATACTTTCCTAATAATAAACTAAGTGTTTTGTGTTTACCAAACTGCTTTCCTGACTTTTGTTCAAACTCCTACCCCCAAATTTAACCCTTCACAGCTGGCACCTTCTCCCTTATGCCTGACCATAGGCATTCTTCTCTCTACTGAAACTGTGACATGGAAATACATATGGACAATAGAGTTGTCAGTTAGTGATGGCATAGGGTCCTCTATTATTTCTTTTTGAGAAGACAGTTGAGTCTCTTTTCATTTCTGGACTGAGAGCTCCCAAAGCTACAACTGCTGCTACTACAGTAGTTTTATCCACTTCTAAATCCTACCTGCTGTTGTTCCTCCTGGGCTCTCACTGTGTGTTCTAAACCACTCCTGCTGACCTCTTAAGGCATTATAGGATGGAAAAATGCCAATTAGTAATAAGACTAGCAAATAATTAGTATGACATTTTGAATAAATAATAACAATAGCTATATACTTGTCTTAGATCAGATCATGACTATGTGAGGACTTCTTTTATCAGAGAATTTTTCACACTGGTAAACTGCTATTTCTTTAATCATATTACATGCTTTAGTGTTCTGTTTCATGACTTTGATCTTTAGTGTTTTACCATATTAGGAATCAAATAAAAGATAAGTATAGCATTCAAACTTATTGATATGAAAGTAGTAGGACTTGTCATTTTTTTAAAAAAAATTATTTTATAGAAAAATTTTCCATGGTTACATAATTCATGTTTTCACTTTCCCCTTTACCTCCCTTCATTTCCCCTCCCTAGCCAACATGCATTTCCACTGGTTTTAACATTTGTCATCAATGAAGACTTATTTCCTTATTATTGATAGTTGCATTGGTGTGGTTGTTTCGAGTCTATATCACCAATCATGTTCGCATTAACCCATGTGTTCAAGCAGTTGTTTTTCTTCTGTGTTTCCACTCCTGTAGTGCTTCTTCTGAATATGGAGAGAATTCTTTTCCATAGATCCCTCAGAACTGTCCTGGTGTGAGAGTTCCATGTTAAGATGGTGGTAGAGTAAAAAAGTAGCTGCTTAACCTCTCCTAACGAAAACATATAGGACTCCTCAAGAAGACATAAAAATAAATCCAGACAAACGACGGGACCCCACAACAGGGAGCAGCATTGAAGGTACATGGAATCAGGGCATTTCCATGCTATAAGGGGGTGAAATAGCTCTACTAAAACATAAGCTGAGCAATTTTCCCCCCCTCCCCCTCCCCCACACCAACTACAGGGATAAATCCAGTGCATAAGCTAGAGCAAGTTTGGGGCATCCATTAAGTCCTTGACAGCTACCTGGGACCAACAGGGCCTGTTCCTGAGAGCAGCAAGACTCAAGACCCCAAGAGGCTAAGGAATGCATGGACTTTGAACACAGACCCCGAGCGCAGGTGCAGTTTGCAGCTGCAGACACAGATCCTGAGTGCAGGTTTGGACCTTGGGTGGGGACACAGTGTACATGGGTGCATGATGGTGGAAGCAGCGCCTTAAGACTGTTAAAGGAGCTTCAGGCAGAGGAACAAGCAAGGGGACCAACAGGAGGCTTGACCCTGTGAACAACTAGACTTGATACCTCAGGAGCCCAAAGAACACAGACAGACCCTGGGCATGAGGATAAAGCTGAGAGGGCACTGGGCTAATAATGGCAAGTATATAGTCAGTTTTGATGGGTAGGTGATCCTTGGTTGTAGACCCAGTTCTCTTGCCTTTCTGAATATCATATTCCAAGCCTTGTGGTCTTTTAGTGTGGAGGCTGCCAAATCCTGTGTAATCCTGATTGGTGTTCTTTGATATCTAAATTGTCTCTTTCTGCCTTCTTGTAAATTTTTTTCTTTTACTTGGAAGCTCTTGAATTTGGATAATATATTCCTGGGGGTTGTCTTTTGAGGGTTCAGTGTAGAGGGTGATCGATGGATCCTTTCAATGTCTATTTTGCCCTCTTGTTGAAGATCATCAGGGTAGTTTTGTTGGATAATTTCTTGTAGTATGTAGTCCAAATTTCAATTAATTTCTGCTTTTTCAGGAAGACCAATGATTCTCAGATTGTCTCTTCTAGACCTTTTTTCTTGGTTTGTCAATTTCTCAGTGATATATTTCATGTTTCCTTCTATTTTATGTCTTTTGACTTTGTTTTATTTGTTCTTGCTCTCTTGAGAGATCATTGGCTTCTACTTGCCCAATTCTTGTCTTTAGAGATTGGCTTTCTGCTATAATCTTTTGATTTTCCTTTTTGATTTCGTCTATCCTATTTTCCAGCTGTTTGATTTTGGTCTCCAATTTGCTTATCAATTCTTTTGATTTGGGGGTATCTTTCTCCAGTTGGGAGTTTCTTTCTTTTAATCTGTTAATTTCCTTTTGAGCTATTTCCCACTTTTCTTGCCAAATCTCTTTCACCTTTTTCATGATCTCAGATTTGAACTCTTAAAGAGCTTGTGACCAATTTTCATTTTTTTGGGAAGGTTTAGATGTGATTACTAGTTTGTTCTGCTCTACTGTTTGCTCTGTTGTCTGGATTTTTTTCTGTGTAAAAGTTGTCAAGTGTTAAAGATTTTTTCTTGATCTTTCTCTTTAGAGGTTCTTGAATCGCTTGCCATTCTTATTATGATACTTTTCTTTCTCAGTCAGAAGTCTGGGTGAAGCAGACAGGCTCTCCCTATTGAACTGTGGAGTAGTTTTTGCCTGAGTCACAGTGTCCTGAGACCCTCTCAGCTTTATCCTCGTGCCCATGGTGGGTCTGAGCTCTTTAGGCTCCTACTGTCTCAAGTCTAGCTGTTCTCAGCATCAAGCCTTCTGGTGGTCCCCTTGCTTGCTCCTCTGCCCAAGGCTCCTTTATCAGTCTCAAGGCACTGTTTCCACAGTCATGCACTCCTCTGTACTGGGTCCCCACTCAAGGTCTGCACCTGAGCCTAAGGTCCACTCCTGAGCTCAAAGTCTGTGTTCAAAGTCCACCTTCTTTAGTCTCTTGGGGTTTTAAATGTTGCTGCTTTCAGGAGCAGGCCCTGGTGATGCCAGGTAGCTGCCGAGAACTTAATGAGTACCCCAAACTTGCTCTAACTCTTATGTACTGGCTTTGGCACTGTAGGTGGTGTGTGCGTGTGTGGTTGCTCAGCTTGCATTTTAGTGAGAGCTATTTCACTCCCTTATAGCATGGAAATGCCTTCATTCCATGTACTTTCAATGCTGTGACCTGTTGTGAGGTCCCTTCATTCATCTGGATTTGGTTTTTATGTCATCTTGAGAAATCCTATCTGTGTGGGTGAGGAGAGGTTAAGCACGGTACTTCTTCTCTGCCACCATCTTAACCCAGAAACAAGGACTTTTCTTTTAAGCACACTGATCCAGGATAATGCTAACAGATTGAAATTTCTCCCCATTGACTAAACTCCTTCATATGGATATGCCAAATAGAATGACTCCACAAGTGAAAGGAACTTGAGTTGTCATGCCCTTCCTTGTAGGGCTGGTTTATAGATTTTTCTACAATAGCACTGTGAAAATTTTGTTTGGATAGAGATCTGAATTGAGCAGTAAATTAATACATTTATAAAACATATTCCAAAATACATCCTGGGGGATTATTAATCAATTTTTTCATGTCAAAATAATAGTAACAATAAAATTGTAGCTCATTTCTCTGTAATTTCTTTATATTCAGAAACCTCATTTTAAAATATTAACAACTGCTGCAATTTATATTTCACTTGAAGTAGCATAAGTATGGAATATCTGTACATATAACAAAGTACATCAATAATAAAAGGCAATTTACAATATCCCACAGCCTTTTGTAAAGAGATAGAATAAAAAGAAAAGGGAAATTTATATAGTTTACAAGCTGAAGTCTTCTGGGCATCTTAACAAATCGTGTGATTTAAAGTACCATTATGGAAATATGCCTCAAGAGTGTTTTCCTTAAGTCTAGTCTGAATAGAGGGGCAGGGTTTGGGGATAAAATGGTAAGAAAGGGAGGGCAAAAATGATCTCTGAATGCCACTATTTCTGCACAGACAATTAAAATGAAATTTGTTTAGTATATTGAAAAAAAGAACTTAAGGACATTTGAAGAAGTGTTTAAATTTGTATCTATTCAACTATTTAAAAGAATACATAAGTACATATATGTGAAATGTGTGTGCATTTATCCCATACATATATACTCAGTATACCTCCTGGAAGACAG
Organism: Gracilinanus agilis; assembly: GCF_016433145.1. Lineage (NCBI taxonomy): Eukaryota > Metazoa > Chordata > Mammalia > Didelphimorphia > Didelphidae > Gracilinanus > Gracilinanus agilis. The sequence continues at coordinate 196,618,845 of NC_058130.1, forward strand.
AAGTTTTTATTTCAGTGGCTAGAATGCCATCTTTTAATGGGAGTATAATATAAGCTGTAGAAAGTATGTTGCAGAGTTTACATTAGCCTAATATTTGTGAATTACAGCCCATTTCTTCTCTGGATAGAATATGGATAAATACTTCTGAAGATATCTGTTTTTTTTTCCTTTTCACAATGACTTTGTCACATGCACTTAAGGAGTACCATTTTAGAAGTGAAGAAATGGTTCTTTACAAAAAAATTAGGAGATGGAAATGTTGAAAATATTATTTTATTGATATTGATGACAAAAACCCAACCCTTTAAATAATAAATTCTTAAAAGAAAACATATAAAAGCTATTTGTTTAGATGACTAAAACAAGGGGAAAAATATGGGTGTGAATAAAACCTTTAACAATGGTTCTCTCTTTTCTAGAATATATAAATAAATGTAAATATCAAAATATGAATTAAGGTTTGAACATTTACTATATTTTATGATATTTTTAAAAGGAAAAATATTAACTAATTAATAATTCATAGATATCATTCTCAAACCTTCAATGTAATGTCATTGACTTTACTTTTGGAGCCTTAGAGATGATGATTTAATAAATAAAGGAATTTTCCTATCTTTATCTCTATCTTTTTAAGGATGACTATCTGCTATTTTCATTCAGTAGAGCAAGCATAAAACTAGAGGGATGCTTGAAGAATAAAAACAGAAATTACTTCTCTTTAAGTATTAGGGTTCCCATGAGCACAGGTCTTTTAACGTTCACTTGCTTAATGCTTTTATTTCAAATAGAACAACAGAGATGCAAATATGAAACCTGCATATTCAAATTGTTTTAATAGTCTTCAGATCATTACATATATTGGTGGGGTGGATTTACTTAACTCCACTGTTCTTCCCATGTCTGTTCAAGCTTCCCATGATCTTTTGAGAATAACAGTTGCTGTTCATAAATGACTTACCTCTGTCCTCCCCACCCTTGGAGTCATTTTTTTCATGTTAATCAAGTTGAAAAAGTTTCCTTTCCAGGCAATAGAAATTACCATTAATGTCAAACTCTGCTCTAGAATCACACTACCTTTCTTTTTTTCAAATACAAACCAATGGCTATAAGAACTTGCCCTTCCCCTCTTAATCATTTTTCTGTTGTCATATGCCAAAAATTTGCATCTGTTGGCTTCAAAGTCTATAATTAGTGCTGGACAAAACAGAGTCAATGTGATTCCATGTCTAGACAACATGTAAATTAATATGAAAGCAATTGAATTAAAATTCTATACTAATAAAATTCATCTTAATTAAGTTTAACCCACAGTTATTAACTGATTAAATGTGGCTTTAAGTAGCTATAAGGTGCTGACTTCACTGTGTGATTATAGGGACCACAGCTTATTAACTACAGTGAACAATCATTTAAAGCATATGCTACATACATTGAATTTTTTCTCTATTCATGTGAATGAAAAGGTTAGTTATACAACTGAAAACTACTTTTTTAAAAATAAGCAAAACCCCTATTTTTCCTTAGTTTTCATAATTAATTTCTGTCAAAAGGAGTTTCTGCTTTTTGAAACTCATGAATACTGGTATTACATTGGCTCTCAGAAAGTTCATTTGTAGAAACTGCTCTCCTCTTTTGCTTTCTTTTCTCTAAGTTCCTTCCCTTCAACTCGATCATTAGAATAAAGAATTAGAGAAACATAAAGAAAAATCTCATAAATATCCCAAAAGAAGAGAATTGTTTTGGGAAATCCATTTTCCCCATAGAACAGAAAAGGTATGTGTCTAATAAGACCATAATTACATCTGAGCATACTCTGGGAGTGTGGGGAATAAATAATAGTATTTTAGTTTGGGCACTATTTACCTAAGATCTGAATATTGTTTTATTAACTATGATTTGATTTTTCTTGAGACATATGTACCAGCAGATACACGTTATTATTCTAATTATTTTTGAGGGTGACTTGAAAACTTATAATGACTATAATCAGGATACACAGAGGAAAAGATGATTTCTGCTTCCATTAGCCAATTCCTATAATAGAATTACTAATATTTATCAGATAATTGGATACCCAAAGAAAGCCCAACACATGATGAACAGTATTTTATTCTTCTTTGCTTTTCCAGTGTGCCACTCATTTATTTGTCAGAAAACTACCGCTTAAAGTTTCAACAGGCCTTTGGAACCTTTTATGAATATAACATACATTGAGTTGATAATTAAAAACTATGTGATATCGAAACCAGGGTCATTGTATTTGTATAGACTCTTTTATAGACATCCTACTCATTGCCATAATAACTGAAGCTGTCATGACAGTGGTCTGTGCCTAGCATGAAGCCCTAAACAATTCTGACAGGCTGCAGCTCATTAAGGGACACTCATTTTGTTGAAATGTCTATCAGCTCTCAGGGATGCACCAAGATGAATAGACCCAAAACAATAGGCCCATTTGTTAGAGCAGTAGCTTCTCTAATACATGATGAGACAATCAAGCCAAGCTGCCTTCGGCACAAAGACATAATTAATCAAATGGACAAATGGTTCAAAAATTGCTCTAGTATATTCTGTAGTGGACAGAGGTTTCCATGGAAACATTGGCGTTTGCATCACAGTTAATGACCATTCTGTACAATAAAGATTCTCCCCCACCCCCCACAAAGACACTCCTACATTACCTCCCCCAACCTTTCTCAAAATGCACACCCAGAGACACAAATACACACATGCATACAACTTGAAAAAACAAATTGAGGGTAGGGCAGGGGTGGGAGTAATGGCTTAAAACTTAAGCTTCTGGACCTAAGCATCACATTACAAGAAGAAATTAACAGTTGAATTTGTTCATTTATAAAATAGGTCCCAATATTTATATTTATAATACTTTGTACATAGTAGGTATATTATAAATGTGTTTTATATTGACTTGAATACTTAGGAAGAGGACTACAAAGAAAGACAAATTCAAATGAAAAATTGTAATTGCTGGTAAGTGCTAATATTGAAATATTCACAGAAGCAGCATGGGCTAAATAGTGGCCAATTAACATATTTGCAACACTTTTAATTTTGGCAGGTTGAGAAATTAAAATAAATAAATGTAAATAAAACCTGTTTGGTAAAATGTGGCCCAGAATTTAACTTCTGTTACATGAAAGTGAACATGAACGTGAAATTTCAGACCTGGAGAACATATGATTCAATACATCACCTTCCTCTCAATAAAGAGGTGGGGGACTATGCAGGCAGAATGTTGTATATGCTATTAGATATGATCATTGTGTCAGATGGTTTTGATAAACTGTTTTCCAATCCTAATGGAGGGGGAGGGAAAATACTAGAAGGTTTTGAAGGGACATTGTTTATATTTGAAGAGGAAAGTAGTGGAAAAACATTTTTTTCCCAAAATGACAGTGTGATAAAATAGAAAGAAGGATGAAACTGGAGTCATAGGAGAAGAGTTTGGGTCCAAGCTTTATGGCCTACTATCTGTGTGACTGTGGGGAAGTCATTTATATCTCTGGGTCTCAGTTTCCTTAAACATAAATTGAAAGCATTAAACTAGATGACCTCTGAAGTACTTTTCAGCTATAAACATTCCATGAAGGCAAACATCAGTAACACCACTGATGAATAATTAATAAATCTCTGGGATCATTCATAGTTAACCTTTTTTATATCAGAAATCTCTGCCACCACACCTATGTATTTGTACCTTTCTTACATCTCTGACTCACAAGAGCTTGAAATTCCTATGTCCTATTTCTATAGGTTAAGGTTTCTCAACATGTTTACTTTATGTGTGTGTGTAAGTGTATGTATTATGTTTGTGCAAGTGTGTCTGTGTGATGGACTCCTGTTTGAATCTAGTGACTTGTATGGGCCTCTTTTAAGAATATTTTTAAAAATTTTAAGAGAAAATTAATAGAATTATAATGATATGAAATGGTAGTAAATATTAATCCAAGCACCTCATTGTGTATAACATTTTAGTGCATTGTTTAATTTCTTTACATACAGGACTGACCATGTTTCTTCTTTTTCCTTCTCCTCAAGTTCATGAAGAACGTATGAAAAATAGCAAGGAGACATAAAAAAGGCATAAGTAGAGGTGCTATGTATACATGTGACAATTTTGTTGCATGGAATCCAATCAAAGAAAAGAAACCAAAAAAACTTATAGCAATTCCAATTAATTATTTTTATCTTTTACAGAGATTTACATAATAAATACTTTGCATAAAGTAAGTACGTAATAATGATCACTATATGAATGAATGATTAGCAGGATACAGATATTTTGATGTAGAACTTTCTTTCCTAATTAAAAATTAAACATAAGGAAAATACCTAGAGTAAGACTTGGCAAGAAGTGTAGTGGGCCAGAGCTTTGCATGTCTCATCCATGTAGGATTCATTGTTTATACCCCCAGAGTCTCAAACAAAGGGAAAAATGGATTGTGTAATTATATATTTGTTTCTAGGTGCTATATAAAACTGGAATATCCAAACTCTTTTTCTTTATGTATTTGGATAAAGGTTATAATGGTGTTCTGAATCTTTACTTTTTTTTAGAAGTATCACATAGCAATAATCTTCATACTTTAAGCAGTGTTATGCTTTAAGTTTTGTAAAACCAGCCATTTGATTTTATTCTTTGAGCTGTAACATTGAAATAATATTTCATTTGGAACATTTTTCTATTTCTTCTAGTGATAAAGTCTCATTTTCCATATTTTCCATATACATACCATTTGGCAATTTTAATAATCCTAGTATCATTTGCTTTGCTTTTTTGTCAATTTTTACTCGTGAATATTTTTAAGCCAAGGTCTTCTATTTTTTTTAATTAAACATATGATAAAACACTATCTCAACCCTCACCACACTACAACAAATGGGATAGATGGAAAGTAACATCATTATTCTCCTTTTAGAAACAGAAAAAATGAGATATAATGTAGTAATGGTATTCAAATAGATTACAATAGAATATAAGATAATTACAGATAAAATTTTTATTTATGTCTTTATATTCTTAATGCTTTGGCAGGAAGACAGCAAGCATTTATTCAGTAGTTACTATGCCAAGGCATAGTGCTAAGCATTAGAGGTACATATACAAGGAAAGACAGTCCCAAGACCTCAAGAACTCTAGATTCTAATGGATGAATACTCTTTTAAAAGGGAGTTGAAAATCAGGGAAGGTGCAGGGAGAAAGTACCTACTGAGGGGGTAGGATGATGGTGAGTACAGAATTGAGGGGAAGGAAGAATGGCTACCCTAAGCTTTTCCTTAAAATGAAAACCCTCAGAAGGAACTTACCAATAGTAAAAGGCAGCCAGTGTGGCAGAGATGGTTTACAATGAGAAAGCCCTAGGGCTATGGTGGCAAACCTATGGCACATGTCACAGAAAGGGCACTCAGAGCATTTTCTGTGGGCATGCACACCGTTGCCAAAGCACAGAGTTTGCCAAAGTTTGTTACTAGTAAGCCAGAGGGACATGAGGCTATACTGTTCCCCTCCCCCTCTCCACCCACATCTGAAGACATTCTTGTATCACCCACCCCTCTAAAAGGTTCACCATCATTGCCCTAAGAAGTTAGAGGGTAAGTAGATAACTGAAGAATGGCATGGAGAGTCAGAAGAACAACTTGGAAGGGAAAGAAGCATTGCTAATCTGGGTCTAAGTCCAACATGATGTCCCTTTGGAAAGAACTCACAAATTGGAAAAGGGACTTGGCATGTTGGCGAGATAACCCAGATTGAGAAAGTTTGCTTCAATCATGCATAAGAGGCACTTATCAAATATTTTTGTACTGAACAGAACTGGATCCCAAAATTAGAGTGGAATATATCTTAGAAGCCATCTAACCCAACTTAGTACCAAGAATAAGAATCTTTCCTACCTTATTTCCATAAATTGTCCAGCATCTTTCCAAAAACACTTCCAGTGAAAGAAACTTGAATCCTTTGAAGCACCTACTTGCACCATTGAACAACTCAGTCTCAACTGAAAGTTTTTGCTTATCGGGAACAAAATTTCCAACTCCCATCTTTCATTCATTGATGCTAGTTCTTTTGGCACACAAAACAAGTGAAATCAATCAATTAAAAACAATTATAAGCACTCACAAGGTTATATGTTAAGCTCTTGTAATAAAAAGAACTTCTCTTTTCATCTTTCCAAGGGGAAAAATAACTTTTCTTTTACTGGGAACAGAAAATTACAAATTTATTATGGAGTTGATGCAAAGTAGAAGCATTTGTTATTTTTTATATTTCTAATAGGCAATTCTTGGGAGAGTTTTCAGGGAGTAGTACCAAAAGTCTAGTTCATTTTGAGATACAATGATGGAACAGTTGCAGACACCTATCCTGTATGTGTATTGCTTGATCTCCTGCCAGAATTGTTCAATGATATTGTAAACTTTCGATGGAAGCTGGTCTATCTTCACTATGGACAAGACAAAAGAAAATATCATTCTCATAGCAATATTTTTCCTTTTGGAAAAACACACAAAGTTTTTCAGAACTTTATTTTAAAAATATTCTTCCTCAAAACTATAACTGGGTTCTACCAGTATCCAAGTCTGTGAATATGTGAAAAAGCAGTACCAACATAGAAGAATAACAGAATCTCTGAGGTCAGAAGTACCTCAGGATCAATAAGTTAAATCTGTACCTTATCAGGCATCTCCTTTACAATCTCTCTTTCTAGTGAGTAGTTCTTTTTATTCTTCTGGAGGACTTCCATTGAGGGTTATTTATTATTTCGTGAAGAAGTCTATTACAATTTTGGAAAGTTCTAGTTATTTGGAACTTCTATTTTCTTTTTATCTCTTCATATCAAGCTGAAATCTATCTTACTCCATCATTGTCTAACATTTAGAAAGATACTAGACTCTCTAATTTATATTTTCAATTATTATATATTTAATCATTGGGATTTTTGTTACTGAAAATAGTATTCAATTTACTGGAAATGCTTGGGTAATGAAACAGTAGAATATAGTATGGTCCCTGTGAATAGACAGGTAATGGAAGAGGAATTTGATGAAAGAATGTCTAAAGACAATGTCAAAATATGGCTCCTGATGAGAAATAATGGTGGTTCATTGGGTACCCTGGAGTCACAAGATATTAAACAGAGACTTCTCAACAGTTTCATATACTATCAGAAAAAAGGGTTACCCTTACAGAGTCAAATCAATCATATGGATATCTGGTCAGAAATGTGAGAAATCTGACTTTGCAAGGGCTACAGAGACTCTGGACATCATACCCTTTTGCTTACATTCTTAGATGAGGTGACTTGAAGCAATCTGGGACTTCGAGTTTAGGGACAAAAGGTTTCTTCTGAAGACAAATCCATTGCTATGAGAATTGTCCCTTACCATGGGATGGGGTAGTGAAAAGAGCAAACATGAGTCAGGACCCCTTGGCAATAAAAAATGCGTTCACTAGTGGGAGGAAAAAATTCAAATTCAAGAAAAATTTCAATTTTCAATTTAAAATCATCAAGGTAAGGGGAAATCAGGTATAAATAAGAGTGGACTAACAAAGGACTGGAACATTTGAGGATTCTTGAACTGTGACTTTAACAACTGACTGAGGGTTCTGGGAACATGCAAAAGTTTTTCAGGCTAACAAAGCAGAGAGGAGAAAATAACTTTGAAGATTTGACTAAGATCTCAATTCAGAATTTTAAAATTTCAAAAATTTCAAATTTTATAAATGGTCACCCTGGCAATGACATAGAGACACCAACATCATTTCTCTTGAGGGAGACATCAAACTTGAAAAGGGGATGTAGTTGGAGCTACTCAGAAATTGTTCTTTCTGATAAGGGCCACAAAAGGAAGAAGATATTCAGAAACAACCAGACTGAGGGTAGAGTTGTCAGCAAGACAAAAGCAGCAGAAAATTCAAAAATGTTAAATGACAGAAAAAATTAAAGTCATCAGAGAAAGAAATATCAGGAAGAAAATATTAAAGAAAATTTAAAAATCATCCTTCCTTGTGAGAAGAGACTAGGAAGAACTACTCTACACATAGACAGGGAAATGAAACAGTACAATTAAGGTAAGAGACTTTTGATAGAAGCCTAAAGGTAATAATAGAGTGAACTAAAAAAAAATACAACAACAAAGTATTGGGTTACTGAAGGTAAAATGGAGAATTAATGTGGACTAACAAAAAATGAGGTTACTTTATGAAAGGAAAAGGGAGCTACAAATAAACTCTTGTTTAATCTCAGGCAGATGTTAGAAAGAGGCAGGGAATTGACAGAATATGACAGTCTGACTCAGATTCAATTTAGATGGTATTATATGAGAAACTGAGTCAGAAAGATATTCTTTGGTATTCTCAAACTGTTTCACCCCCAGCTGTTACCTAGGGACCGGTAACTAGCAATAGGAGCTATCTGTTCAGAGTTCATTCATTCTGATGAGTGGCTTGACAACTTCAGAAGGGATTTGACCTCCATGTCTCAAAAGATGATCTTAGAAATATTCCAAAATAAATTCTCAATGTTCAGTAGCAAATGGAAAGTTTTGTAGGTAAATGTGGTTTTTTCTGAATATCAAGAGTAATGTAGATAGACACCACAGAATTAGTTCTATTTTTGTGTAAATGCCAGAAATCCTATTGTGTCCCTTTAATTCTAGACAAACACATGCAAATAAAAGGAGTAGTTGAGGGAAGAGAGACAGGAAATATAAGAAATGGAGGTTTGAAACTTACTTGTAAAAGTATACATATAGTCAACAGATAGGACAAAAGTGAAATAAATGAGAATTTAATAAAGTGGCGAACACTGCAATAACATAAAAATAAATCTGAGATTCAATCCAAGAATTATTATACATCAGGAAGGAGACAATCTAGTTCCCCAAAATAAGTCACTTCAGAATATAATTCTGCAAGTAGGGGCTAGAAAGAGGCTTGGTTCAGCTGTCTGAAGAAGTTCTAAGGTAACCTATGATGGGTTTTTACTTTAGAGGTTGTAGTTTTATTGATTTGTGGTGTCAATCCAATGTCTGATCAGCATATTTGTTATTTTATTAAGCAGTGATTCAAATTAGAGATCACTTTAAAAAGTAAGGAAAACATAAGTCAAGTCTCATTTTACTTTATAACGATGAAAAACTATGCATGTTAACAATCTTAAAACCCTTTACATGTTGTAGTCTATACTATGTTTTTTCAATCATTTCCTTCTTGGTTGATCAGGCCAAAGCATAAATAATGAATAATACACAGAAAAATAAAGTGGACTGGTGCTAAGCACAAAAAATGGATTAAATTAGAATATCCCCATTCATTTCCTTTCACTCTTTAAGCTATTACTGCCACTACTTTTTTTCAGATTCTTCTGTAATTGCTTTCTCTGAGCCTTTCTTTTGGGAAAAGAGGAAATATAGCTAAAACAAGTAATTATAAGCTTATATACAATGTATTTATAACAGTACCGAATTTGAAGACTTATTTTTCTTTGCCTAATATATAGCCTGCTATTACCAATTCTGAACTTCGAATTCCATAGTATCAAAAATGTAAGTCCCTAACTGATTTTTTTCCTAAGTGAAGCTAATCCTTTTGAAGATATTTATAGTGCCTGGGTGAAAAACACTTATATGTAGTTCCTGCAGATTGCATTGTTTGGCTATACTCAATTCTCTAATTGATTATATAGTTTACCTGAGAAACATTTTAAAATTTTACAACTTCTTTTGAGGTCAGCTAAACATATACAACTGATAGATAGACAGACATGTGCGAGGGTGGAATTCAGCTCATTCCCATAGACACTTAAGCAATTTTCAGACAAAACACTATAAAATGAAGTTATTCCTTCTTTTAAACAAATCCCTATTGGGGCAGTTTTCCCCAATCCCTTCACTCAAGGACAGAAAAGATGGAGAAATTTTGATAATCCTTGCTGTAAGACACTGGTGATTTACACTTCTATTTTGCCTATGTGGTGAGTCTTTTGTGGCTGACAATTAGCCCAAAAAGGTATTTTTAAAAGTACCCTTTCTCCATAAAGAGAACAATATCTCACAATATATCCCAGGAAACCACCTTGCTGATCTCACATTATCAACAGCAAATCTACTATGCATGTGTCTAACCAATGAAACCAAAACTAAATAATTTCCTATCTAAATCCCTAATATAAAATAAATTCTAATCTAACTAAATTCCTACTTAAATATTTCCAACCAAACTTTAACTTGAGGTAGCTATGAAGCAGAAGTAAGACAATAAAAGCAACACTGAATTTTACATAGATCACACACACACACACACACACACATGCGCACACACACCAACAAAAGGGAAAAGGGCAAACAAGAGAAAAGGAAAAGTCTCCTAAAAAGGTAGTTTTCCATAGCTCAGAAGTTTTAAGTGCTTGGCTGATGAAAAAGGTAACTGCCTTCACGGTATAATACGAGGGTAATACACACAACCAGGACACACCCATACATCCACAAGAGACAGGATATACAGGATAAATGAGACCCTACACAAAAGATGTGTGAGTTGAGTAAAACCACATTACTTGGTAAATGAGAGTTGGCTGTTTACTGGTCACCAGCCTAGTCAGAGAAACTGAGGTTTTGGAAGATATCTAACAGTGGCTCTTTTTTTTTGGAGTAGAGGAAGGTAAAGGAAGTAAAGTAAAACTGTTTATTAAAAGCTTATGGGTTAGGTATAAAGGAAATGGACAAACTAAAACTACTTATCTAATGGATAAGTTCAAGGACTAGGAATTGAGACAAAACTACACTAGCTCTAAGTTCAGGATGACAGGTACAGCCTATAAGATTAGGAGGGAATGTGAGTCTCACTGCAGGGGTCCACTTCTGTTCCAGTGATGGTCACAGCCACCAGGAGGTCACAGAAAATAAATCCAAATAAGAGGTAAAGTCAAGGAGCTGAACTGGTTCGATATGTCCACCAATCAAACAGTATTTACTGCTCAACTTGATCTTTCCCAGGGTAGATGGATAGAGAGTCTCTCAGAAAACATACAAACAAACAAACAAACAACTCTTTCCCTCCACCATTCCATGCTTGGAACACTCCAGCACTTGCCTGTCAGCCATTCAGTTAACGTATATCCATTGCTAAACTTTCCCTAATTCTCTTATAACACTGAGGAGGGGTCCAGACTTTAGAGGTCCCACAGTGGAAGATCCCACAATAGAACTTCATAGAAATTCTGCTAGAATGGTTACTTGGAATCTGGAGTCCAGTCCTTAGTCCCATCTACTGGTGTGAACTGTTAGAAACATATGTTCAGAACAGCTGTGGGGTTTATGAGCAGAGTACTCTTTCATTCCTCCCTTCTTTTCTTCTGTGACTCCATCATAGAATGGCATAGTTAGGAACCTGGTTTCCCCATGTCACAACCTTTAGAGTATGTGGCAACATGTGGGAAAAGTGTGCAGGCACATTTTCATTACAGAGTCGTCTAATATTATATCTTGTTATAGTTTATCAAAGTATTGTAGAGGAATTCTTATAAATTACTAAAAGCTACTTACTTAAATTTTTTCTTACCATTATTGGGATAATTGACCATAGGAATGATAAAACCAATAGAAACTATATAATTATTTCAATAGATTAAGAAAAACATTTTATTTAAATAAAAAGCACACTACCAATTTATATTAAAAGTTCTAGAAAATATTGGAATAAATGGAGCATTCCCCAAAATGATAGATAGTATTTATCTAAGACCATCAGCAAGCATATGTAATGGAGATAAGTTAGAAGCTTTTCCAATATGATTAAGAGTGAAGCAAGGATGTCTATTAGCAGATCTACTATTCAGTATTGTAATAGAAGTACTAGCTATTGCAATAAGAGAAGAATAAATTGAAGGAATTCAAATAGGCAATGAGGAAATCAAGATATCATTCTTTGCAGATGATATGATGGCATACTTAGAGAATCCTAGAGAATCAACCAAAAAAGCTAATTGAAACAGAAATTTTAGCAAAGTTGCAGGATGTAAAATAAATTCACATAAATCATCAATATGTCTCTATACTACCATTAAAGTTCTATAATAAGAGAGAGAAAGAGAAAACCCATTTAAATTGCCTGAGAATTTAACTGCCAATACAAACCTAGGAACCTCTATCATCACAACTACAAAATGCTTTTCACACAAATCAAGTCAGATCTAAAAATTGGGGAAAAAAAATCAATTGCTTATGGATAGGCAAAGCCAAACAAGTTCAAATGACATCTAATAATTTATTTATTAAGTGCCATACTTATTAAACCACCCAAAATTTATTTTTTACAGGTAGAAAATATAATACCATATTTCATCTGGAAGAACAAAGGACCTAGAATATCAAGGGAAAAAATGAAAAAAAAAATGAAGGAAGGTGACTTATCTATGTCAGATCTCAAACTATATTATAAAATGGCAACCATTAAAATAAATTGATACCAGTTAAGAAATAGAGTAATAGGCCAATGGAATAGAGTAGGCACTCAACATGCAGTTGAAATAAAATATATAATAATAGAAATTTTATGTTTGATAATTCAAAGATTCAAGTTTTTGAAAGAAGGACTTTATTTCATAAAAAATCTGGAAAAAATGAAAACAATGTGGCAGAAATTAAGCATAAACAAACAGCTCGCTCCATATACTAAAGCAGAGTTAAAAATGGATACATGATTTAGAAATGAAAGGTGATAGCATAAATAAATTAGGGGAGCACAAAATAGTTTATTTGTGAGACCTATAGATAAAAGAAGAATTTAGGGCAAAACAACACATAAAGGACATTTTGAGATGTAAAATAAATAACTTTTACTACATTAAATTAAAAAGATTTTTCACAAGCAAAATTAATGCAACTCCTATTAAAATGATGAACATGGAACTATATTCTATATGGTAAGATATGTAACACATATATCATATTGCCTGTCTTTTGGGGAGTGGTAAAGGTTGAAGGGCAGAATAGGATATGGATTGTAAAATATCAGGAAATAAAATTTAAAAATTATATCAACATAATCTGAAAAAAAGTACCTAGAGTGAATGAGAACTGAGCCTGAAATGTTCAAATTTGGCTCCCTGAACTAAGCATATAACACATCACCATGGGTACAGATCTATTACTTCTGTTATTTTTCCCCCAAATGGGAAGTTTACATATGAAATATAGTTGGGATAATTATTTTTTCCCTTCACAAACATATTAAATGTGTGTTTATTGCTGCTGTATGTGTGGATATTTGCATATGTATGTAGGAGCATTTATACAGAATACTTATATAAACTGTATATATTAATGTGTCATATTTTCAAGCAGATTATGTAAAAATATTTGTTCATGTACATATACACACAAGTAATAATAATCTATGATTTCTTTTCTTTGATTAAGACTATCTTATCCTGATATTCTACGTGACTGTAATCTTTGAATCTATGGATATGAAAGGTAAAAAAAAAAGAGAAGTGTGCTTCTGGGAAAAATAAAAACAGAAATAAAATTAGTCTTTCCTTATTGTAACTCTCTGTGTTTATGTTATTCATCAATATTTCTTCCAGTTTTCAGTGGTTTTGTAAAAAATTAATTTCTAGAAAAAATAAATATTTTTCTTCTATTTGTGTACTTCATACAAAAGAAAACTAAATAATACATTTTCTTAGTTATCTTATTAAATGAATATATTCATATATGAAGTTTTAAATTTTGATAATCCAGGTATGAATGCCTTACATTCAAATAGACAAAAAAAAACTACAAAGTGCCATCATGAGAGATATAAAAAAAATACACATATATGTGTGTATATTAAACACTAAAGATTGGTGAAATTATTTTAAGATCTTTGCTGGAAGAGCAAGTACAAAACAGAGGTATTGAATCATGTAAAAAATACTATGTACTTTTTTATCTAGGAACCATACTCTTAATGATTAAGTTAATGATTTTTTAAAATCACTTTTTTCAATAAGGTATGGCCTAAGACCTCAGTTAAAAGAATGTGAGTGGGGGCAGCTGGGTAGCTCAGTGGAGTGAGAGTCAGGCCTAGAGACAGGAGGTCCTAGGTTCAAACCCGGCCTCAGCCACTTCCCAGCTGTGTGACCCTGGGCAAGTCACTTGACCCCCATTGCCCACCCTTACCAATCTTCCACCTATGAGACAATATACTGAAGTACAAGGGTTTAAAAAAATTAAAAAAAAGAATGTGAGTGGGAGAAAGGTGTTGTTAGATTCTTGATAAAAGAAGAAGCTTCTTTCCAATTCATCTCTAATCCTTGGACCACACCACTAATTCCTTTTCAAACAAGAAATGGAAAAATCTAGTGGTCTGTTGTTCTAGATTATTTTCATCCTTCTAAGCCCCAATCAAGGATGAGCTTTTCCAATAAGTGAAAGGAAGTCTTAGACTCATATGAAATACAAAATAGCCCTTTCTATTTTGTGGACATGTCTTGGGAATCCTAGCTAATATTTGGAAGGATCAATCATTTATTCATGAATTTTCCTTCTATTTTTATATAAATAAAGCTGTTAATTGCTTGTTTCTCTTACAAATCTTGCCCTAGTAAAGTCTCATGTTTTTTATTTCACACAAGGAGTCAACATTTATCTAATACTTCCATAAAAATTTACCCTTGTTTATGGCATGAGGGAACATAGACAAAAGTTCCACAAAATAAGAATACTTGAACAGGTTGTGATTTACACTTTTGGAGAGATTATGTACCTTAAGGGGAACTGGGTGGCACATTGGGGAGAGTGCCAGCTCTGGAAAAAAGCAGACTTGAATTCGAATATTATCTCAGACACTTTCTGGCAAAGTGGCCTTGGGCAAGTCATTTAACTTCCATTTGCCTCAGTTTCCTTTCATTTGTTAAATGGGGATAAAAATAGTTCCCATCTTGAGGGCCTGTGAGAATAAAATGAGATAGTAATTATTGTGCTTAGCAGAGTGGCTGAGAATTAATATTTACTATATAAATATTACCTATTATTATTATTATTATTACATACCTGATCATAGATCAATTGAAGTTTTCAAGTTTTGACCATAGAAAATAATATAAAAGTAACAAATAGGTACATAATTTTAAGACAAATGTATAGGCATATTTAAAGTTCTCTAATCATTGTACATTATCCATCAATTGCTAATTCTTTACATTTATTTTGTTTATTTCCAGGTCAAATGTATTTTTTGCTCATAATTTACACTGAAGTTTGCAGGAGTCCCTTCAGACACTGCCATAGGTGCAGTTATTCTTGAAGTCCCAAGTATCTGAGTGGAGTATTTGAATATTTAAGGTTGATATATAGGTGCTAATAACTAAAAAAAACAACTACCAATGATATATAGATTCTTCTTATTTAAATTATAATTTAATTATAGCTGAAGTCAAGCATGAAGCCTTTCTTCAATTTTTATCATCATATGTTTTCAAACTAGAATTCAGAGGGAAGGACATTGTGATTATGTTGCCCTCTTTCAGCTCCTGTGATATATTTATGCCCCAAGGAGATTTAGGAAGAATACCATTGGTCTGAATGTATTTTGGTTTCTGTCTTTTTTTTTTTTTTTTTACCATGTCTGCATGCTTCTATTTCTGTCAGTAACACCTCCCATCTATGGAACACAGGGCTGCCTTAAGGGTTCTTTTCCATGCTCTAGGTCAGTTTATTTGTCAGCTATCTTCAATTCAGCTTTGTAATTCAGTATTATTCTTAAAGAATATTTCTAAGGGAATAGGCCTTTTCCTATTCAGATAAAATTTTGATGATAAGCAAAGGTATATGCAAACACATAAAAATGTAGTATTTTAAAATAAAGAGCAAAATTTCCAAATACAAATTATACAGTTTCTAACTATAATTATTTATTGTCTCAACTTTGAGCATGTTTTCTAATTTTTTCTTAATTGAATTGTATTTTTTATTCTCTTGTATTATTTAGTTGTTTTCTTCTTCATAATCCTTAACATAAATAATCAAATGTTCATTCATTTTAGTTGAATATTCTGTAGGAATATTTTAGCAGCAAGTTAAAATGTATGTGTGTTTAAAACTACCTTAATATGATCAAGTATTTCTTAAAGCTTATTGTTTTCTTAACTAGACCATGCTTTATTACATTTTTTCACTCAACTAGGTATTGGTCTTCAGTCACTCAGTTTATTACTGGTTCTTGTGTCCCTTTTATTATATCTGTTCCTGAGCTTTTCTTTTTCCATGAGTTAAGATATAATAAAGACATCAAACTTCATTTTCAACTGAATGTGTCCTTGTGTTTAATTTATTTATGATTTCCTGTGAATGTGTATATATTATCAGTGGTAGATCTGGAATTATTCTGCAGAAATCAAATTAGGGCTTCCTTGCCTCCCCAGAGTTCCATATGGGCAAGAAAAATAGTTAAAGCTTTAAATTAACTGAAAAGGAGAAAACAATTTCTTTTTTGTCTATCATACACATCTTGGTACACAAGTAGAAACAGCAAATAAAGGAATAAAGGAATAAACAGTAGTTCACAGAACATAAAATGGTTGTTCAACAATCAGTGCATAACCAGAAGACTAATACCATTTTCCAGAGGAGTACACAGTCTTCAAGGTTTATGTAATCATCTAAATCCAGGGATAAACCTATATCTATTGAGGGAGAGAGGGGTGGGGCGGGGAGAGAGAGAGAGAGAGAGAGAGAGAGAGAGAGAGAGAGAGAGAGAGAGAGAGAGAGAGAGAGAGATTGAGAGAGAGA